>NW_024082200.1:139929-291445 GCF_003009895.1 Hyaena hyaena | reverse complement strand
ATGTCAGTAGGTGTAGAATTTACATTTACACAATAGACTCGTGATTGTTTAAGCAAGCTGGCGACCAGAGTTAATCAGGTCAGTGTTCTGGGGAAAAAAGAGAGAAAAGAGAAAGAAGAGGAAAAAAAGAGTAAAAAAGGGAGAAAAAGAAAAAAAAAGAAAGGAAAAAAAAAGAAGAAAAAAAAGGGAGGAGAGCACCTCTCAGGCAGGGATGGGCGTGGCGTGATCCAATGCCTCAGGCGGGAGCTCTGCCTTG
Source organism: Hyaena hyaena (assembly GCF_003009895.1). NCBI lineage: Eukaryota > Metazoa > Chordata > Mammalia > Carnivora > Hyaenidae > Hyaena > Hyaena hyaena. The sequence continues at coordinate 291,189 of NW_024082200.1, read as the reverse complement.
GCGGTTGTGGGGAGGAGAGTGACGGTGCTCCTTCTTGAACTAAGCGCTGCTCCTAGCTTTTTTGGGCGTGTAAACTCCCCGTACCAGGGGCGCAGCCGAAGTTGGTTGCACTCTTCAACCCAGGCCAGTTCCAATCTCCAAATCCCCGTCCGCGCGCCCTGCTGAAATTGCCTTAGATACAGCTTCCCAGGCAACCCCCTCGGGCAATTCCAGGCTCCCTGCCGAGCTCTGGGGGCGGAGTCAGAATCGCTGCTTCCTTCTCTGGGTCAGGCTGGTGCGCAGGGGCGGGGGCTTGCCCGCAGGGTGTTCTGAGCCCGAGCCCGCTGGAGTGAGGAAAACCGGGTCCCTCTATGGCTCGTCACCCAAAACATGAACTCACAGGCTAATTTCCCAGTTTTTAGTTCCTTGCCTTCCCTCTCGAGTTCCAGCCAGCCAGGGGCGCGGACACCCGGTGTCTGCGCGGCTCTTTCAGGGGCCCCAGCCGCCCGGGAGCTACAATGGCGGCAGGCACGCCACCACTCTGAAGTCTAGCCTCCAGGAGCCAGCACAAAGAAGCAGTTTGTGTGCTCAGCCCCCGCAGGACCAGTTGGCGCGAGGGGACCAGGTGTGCAGGTATTTGTCAAGTATGGTCTTTCTATGCACCGAGGGGAGGTTTTTCTCCCCCGTGCGGAGGTTTTTCTGTTTCGGACTCTCTCCTTTTCCCCTCACTCCCCGTAGAGGGTAGAGGGGGATCGCCTCCCACCCTGGAGTCTCCGATCCCGGCCCGATTTTATCTTCCCCGGTTCGCACTCACGTTAGAAGGCTCTCTCAGTGGATTCTGCGTCTTTTTTCTCCCAATCTCTCAGGTTTTGTAAGGTTTCCAATGGCTTCAGATCTTTTCTGTGTGATGTATGGGCGCGAGTGCAAGTACGGAGCTCCTTACTTCTCTGCCATCTTGCCCTCTCTCCGGATTTTCTTCTTATTCTAACTCTAATCTTAACCTCTATGTAGTATTCCCTCTTGGAGATCCTCAATTAATGCTTTTGGAAGGAAACAATTGACAGTAAGGCAAGAAGAAAGGAAAGGTAGAAAGATGCAAGAAGAAAAAAAGAATGAAGGAAAGGAACAAGGAATGAGGGAGAAGGAACAGGTGAAGGAGGTGAGGGAATACTCTGAAAGTAGAAAACAAATTCTGAACTCAGACCTGCTTTTTCTTCAAAGGATGAGGCTATTTCTTGTCACTTGGCAGTGATGTATCTTAGGTCTCTGTCATCTTTGGGTTTCCTGGCTTCTAGAACTTGCTGAAACACCACCTCTTCCTTCCTCCCTAAGGAGGAGGGCCAATATGTAAGGGTCAAGTTCAAATACATTATTAGGGAATGGTCCTTGGGGACTTTTTGGTGTGCTCAGCAAAGAGACTAAAAAAAAAAAAATCTCAGTTTTCTGTGGGGAAACTCTTTGGGGATTCTCTTGCCCTGTCTTTCTCTTGCCTTCTGTGAGTTTAACATGGGGAAATGATGAAATATTACCTTCCTACCATATATGTAATAGAAAAAAAAAAAAGTGGTTGAGCTCCTGTTAGACCATTATGGAGAAGTTTGGGGGAAAAAGAAGAGGATTTGGCCTGCTACCCTAGGTTTTTAGGAGAAAATTTCTGTATTTGGATTTACCTTTCACTGTCTGTGCTCACCTCTGAAGTGGTAATATTTAGAAGACCAAGATTAGAGTTTTGGCCTGGGGTAAAGTGCCAATGAGGCTATAATCTTGCTTTTGATCTGGACCTCTTAGATCTGACCACTGCAAGCCAAATCTTTACCCATTCTTGTACCTGTTACAGCTCAATAATGCAGGAGTTCCCATGTGGGGTCAGGGACCAGTCCCCCACAGTATAGTAAAATGTGCACATGTGCTTGGAATATCCCTTCTACATATCTGATTTTAGAATTTAAATTAGAAACACACAGCTAGTCACAAAATTCACAAATCTTGGGCCCTTGTCAAATATCACAGACCTCCTTCCCACCCCAAGCTTACAGTAAGGACAGTTCTGCTTAATCTTGTGAGTACCTAGCACCAATGACTCACAAAGTTTCCTGGGGCTCAACAACATTTGGAAGACATCAGCTTTCCATGAAGAACTTACCTGCTTGAATCAGGGAAGCTTTCCCAAGCCCCAAGTCTTTTACTCTGTGAAAAAATGCTGCTAGTGTTTGACCTTAATGAGACACCAGAGCAGGACAGAATGATGTATGAAAGCACAGCCTTCAGAATCAGACACACCAAGATTTTATTAATGGTAAGTTATTTAACATAGGTACAGATAAGAGTTACCTAACATCTGCAAATCTCATTTCCTTATCCCTTTTGGGGTGAACAATAACCTTATAGGGATTTGATGATTAACTGCAACAATCCACAGCACATACTAAGATGCACTTATTCATTAGAGATTTTTGTGAAGTCAGAAACCAACCCAAGAACTAGGCCTGAGGATTTTGATATTATATTGAGCACTGTTCACCAAATCTTGTACCTTTGGCCTCAAAGGGCTCATGTTATATGTTGGGTTCTCTAGGAAGTAGACTCTGAGATGTGGTTTAGTGTACAATATATTTGGATTGGAGAATCCTTGGGCCCAATCCTGAAAAAGGGAAGGAAGGAAATAGGACTGAGCAAAGGGAGGGGTCAAGCTGCAATGCAGGCTGAGAAGCTTCAGCTGGCACCACAAGAAGCTCTAGACTAGACTGGTAGTCAGAATTGTCCTGCACTGGGCAAAAATTACTAGGTTTTTATATCTCTGTCTCAACGGTCATTGTATGTGGCTGTCCCTGGGAGGACTTAGCCTTGGGCAAGGTAGTTTTCTAAACCCAAGGCAGTCTTTGAAGGGACTGGCAGCTGGTGTGTGTCTGCTGGCAGCACTCTCCACAGCTTAGCAACACTCTCCACAGCTTAGCAACAAGTGCTGTTTGAAGAGGGATTTGGGTGGACCATCCTCATGTCCAACATACCATATCCCTACCGTACTGATGCATAATGATAGCTAACTCTTGGTTTCCTGTGTGCCAAGTAATGCTCTGTGTATATCCATCCCCCCACCCTCCCTTCTCTCTCACCCTGTCATCTAAACTGAGGGAAGGATTAATTGAGTGAATTACTCAAGATCAACTCCCTGATAAGTAATAAAGTATCTTTTTAAATAAAATAGTCTAGCAACAGTGCTCACACTCACACTCTTAAACACTGCTATAATTCATCTAGCAGTCTCTAAAGAGACTTTATGGTCCTGTCAGCTACAGCTATATATTTCTAGTAGAGTGGTTATCAAATGTGGTGCCCAGATCAGCCACATCAGCATCTGAAAATTTGGTATAAATGCAAATAACCTGGCTTCACTTAGATCTAAAATCAGAAACTCTGGGAGTAGGGTCCACAATCTGTGTTTTTATAAGTCCTTTAGAAGATTTTCAAGCTTGAGAATCATTGCGATAGTACATAGGTACAATACCCCCAAAAAGGACTTAACATCTCTCCTAATAGGCATTCTAGTCAGTCTTCCCTTCAGCTGAGTGGCATGCTCCTTTGCCATGGAATTCTGTCCCCTCCTGGTCATTGATTCCCAGCTGTGAGTATCTTCCCTGCTAGTTTTCATATTTCAAATGGGGGGCTCTTCATTGTATGGTTTTGCTATCTTCCTCTCTCAGCCTTAAAGGTAGTTCTTGGTTGATTTTATTATTTATAGTTTGATGTTATCTCAAGGCAAAGTTTGGTAACTCAAACCAAGTATATTATTTGTTGGCAAGGCAAAGAGCCCATTCAAATCTTAGCCCCATGGCTTACCACCAGTATGCCCCTGACCAAGTTCAAATTCATCTTTATATTTCAATGTTGTTATCTACAAAAATGAGAATAAAAATACTTGTTTCATGGAGTTGCTCGGCATATTTATTTAGATCATTTATTTAGATAACTACCTAGATTCTGACACATAGAGTATGTTCCATAAGAGATTTGTCTAAAACTTATGTGGATGCCCTTTTCCCTTTCCCCTCTCAGGTATCTTTGAAAGCCTAGCTGGACTTAAGAATCAATAGCCCATAGATAAATGGTATCTTCATGCCATGTACAGTGCCCTACTCCTCCATTCTTGTTATTCTCCCCAAGAAAAGCATTTGTTGAAATATTTCACATTTTTTCTTAAAAAAATTACTATGGGACTGCCAGAAGTATATAGGTACTTCAGTGAATTGGTTGAATTTCAATCTATAAATTTTTGTACACACATACTCACACACCTAAGCTGTTGTAACATATGTTTATACAATCATACTATGAGTCTAACAACCTTGTGAGATAAATACAGACCCCTTTATTTTAATGTTGATAAACTCATTAATAGTAGTTAACTATCTTGTCAGATATCACATATAGTCAATACAGGGAAAAACCAAAATTGTAGTTCAGAAACTTATTTTAGTCTTGTTTTCATTATAAAGCCCTCCCTCAAAGAATTGTTATTTGCAATTAAATTATTTTTTTTAACCAAGAAAGATGTTTAGGTGTTGCTGATAGATAAAAGCAGTATTTAGATAACGACTTTCACCATTTCTAACCAGAGCATTACAAAAATTCTCTCTGTGGATTGCAGTTGAGAATCCTGCAGAGAAAAATTCATGTGATCAGCAGGGTCCAAGAAGGCTGTAATGTGGAAGAAGCTGAGAAGTTCTTAAACTTAAAATACCAAGGGATTGTTATTTAACCTAAACTAAGGAACCTATGAATGGAGAGAGGAATGAATGAGTGTCTCCTGGAAATGAGTGAGGCCCATTAACCTCCTGGGAAGAGCTAATTGTGGAATAGTACTCAAATAGGAGCCATAAGTTTTCTAGAGGCTGACCTTGAACACCCAGCCAGACTCCACAGGGGTTTTGATCCACTGAAGTCCTGGGTGAGCTACTATTTTCTAGAAGTCAATACAAATAGGAAGGACTGTAGCAGAAGTTATCGACGTTGGCTGCACATTATGATCATCTCTGGGGATTTAAAAATTGCTAATGCCCAAGCCACACCTACATCAATTAAATGAGAATCTTTAGGGGGTGGGACCCAACTACTAGCATTTTTTGAAGCTCTCCATAGGATGATACTATATAGCTAAGGTCAAAAGCCACTATTCTGGAGTTAATATGTTTTCTTCTTTCTTTTCTCTTCTGTTCCTTTGTATAGCTTACCTTCATTTTTATCTCCTTTCTTCACATTCTTCTTTTCATTCTTTAAAAATAAATATGCCTGAGGACTTATTACATGGGAAGCCATGTGCTATATAAATAGGATGTGATTTCTGTCTCCGTATTACTTTTATGCATTATTCTAACAAATGAATGCAAAGGTACATGTTTAAAAAATATTTGTTTATTGGTTAATAGTTCCATAGTTCAGAAGTCTGGTACAGCATGAATGGGTTCCCTGCTCAGGATATCACAGGGCTGAAAATGAAAGTGTTGGGCATGCTGATTACTTATCTGGAGGCCTGGAAATACATCCACTTCTAAGCTCATTCATGTTGTTGGTTGATTTTAGTTCCTTGGGCTTATAGAACTAATGTCTCAGCTTCCTTGCTTGTTATCAGTTAGGAGCTCTTCTCAGTACTTAGAGGCCTCTCACATTTCTCTCCTTTTGTTGCCCACCAACTTCAAGCTGGCAATGGTACATTGAATCCTTCTCATGCTTTGAATCTATGATTTTGTCTTCTGGTGACCAGCTGGAGTAAAATCTTAGCTTTAAAAGGATTCACATGATTAGGTCAGGACCACTTAGATTATTGCCCTATCTTAAAGTCCATTGATTTGGGACCTTAGTTACATGTGTGAAACTCCTTTCATAGCAACACCTACGTTAGCATTTGATTGAATAACTGGGAGAAGGTTTGTGTACACACAGGAGAGGAATCTTAAAGGCTATCTTAAAATTCTACCAAAGTCCCCAGGGTGTTTACATGTAGGGAAGTAGTCTTGGAACACCACAGAAAGCAATAGAGGATGACATTAGATACAGGGAATAGAGGTGGTACTCATGAATAACTTTAAAAATATTTAATTCCAAGGGATACATGCGGAGGGCCAGAGTTGGCTTCCTTTTAAAATTTTTTTTAAAATATTTTTATTTATTTCTAGGAGAGAGAGAGAGAGAGTGACAGCGTGAGTAGGGGAGGGTCAGAGAGAGAGGGAGTCACAGACTGAATCAAGCTCCAGGCTCTGAGCTGGCAGTCAGCACAGAGCCTGACGCGGGACTCGAACCCACGAACTGCGAGATCATGACCTAAGCGAAAGTCGGACGCTTAACCGACTAAGCCACCCAGGCGCCCCCAGAGTTGGCTTCCTATAGAAGGTAACACTTGAGCCCATTCGTATAGTTGATAATTATTTATTGATCCCAACTTGTATGTCATATTGTGAACAAGTTTTGAGAGATGAATAGTTAATTTTCCAGGTGGACAGGAGAATGCATTTACTATCCTGAAGGGAGACACCGTATGAAAAATCATGGATACAACAAGTGACAAAGAAGATGGTATTTAATGGTTGAGATGTTGTTCAACCCTACTAGAACATAAAATGTGTATGTGGGGAAAGTGTCTGGAGATAAAGCCAGAGCGAGGCAGGGACCTAATTTATAAAAACCAATGAAGGTTATTCTTAACTTTGTTGAGGAATATTTAAAGTACTATAAAAGTGCAATAAAGTGCACATGTATAAAGTGAACACTTAGATGAATTTTGACATATTAATACACCTGTGAAACCATTACCACAATCAAGAAAATGGATATATTCTATTAGGGCAAGAGAAAACTACTGGAATAATAGAAAATGTTTGTTAGAAAATATATGTAATCCATCTTTTACCCGCTCTATCTCAGGCAACCACTGGTTTGCTTCATTAGCTTACACTAGTTTCCATTTTCTAGAATGTAATATAGATTCATATAGTATGTACCCATTTGTTCTTGGCTTCTTTCACTCATTGGTTTTAAGGTTCATCTATTTGTTGCAAGTATCTGTAGGTCATTCTTTTTTATTGCTGAGTAGTATTCCATTGTGGTGTATAAATATATCGCAGTACTTATTTACCTCTTGATAGATACTTGTGCTATTTCCAGTTTTAGTTTACTTAATAATTAAATAAATCTTTTACATTTATTTTATAAATTATTTAATAAAGCTGCTATGAACATTCATATATTAGTCTCTATAGACATGTTTTTATTTCTCTTAAGTAAATATGTAGGGGTAGAATACATGTCATAACTTTTATCTTTTACTTGTTTTACTTTTAACTTTTTAACTTTTTTTAAATTGAAGTGTAGTTGACACACAGTGTTATAAATGTTCTTGATGTGTTCTGAATATTAAATTCTTTCTTTGATATATGTGCTGTCAATATTTCAATAGTGTGTGGCTTATGGGTTCATCTTCTTTATGATATTTTGAAGTGAAAAAGTCTAGTTTATTGTTTTATTTTTGTGTTTGTGCTATTTGTGTTACATCTGACAAACCTTTGTCTATTCCAAAATCACAAAGACTTCCTACTATGTTTTCTTCTAGAAGTTGTATTGTTTTAGGTTTTACATTTAGGGCTATGATCCATTTTGAATTACTTTTTTTGTGCATGGTATAAGATCAGGGTCAATTTTTTAAATTATTATTTTATTATTTTTCTAAATTTACATCCAATTTAACATATAGTGTAATAATAATTTCAGGAATAATTTAGAACTTAGTGATTCATCACTTACATATAACACTTAGTGCTCATCCCAACAAATATATGCCTTAATGCCCCTTGCCTATTTAACCCACCCCCTACTGAAAACCCCCCCCTCCAGCAACCCTCAGTTTGTTCTGTGTTTAAGAGTCTCTTATGATTTATCCCCCTCCCTGTTTTTATATTATTTTTCCTTCCCTTTCTTTATGTTCATCTGTTTTGTATCTTAAGTTCCCCATCTGAGTGAAGTCATATGATATTTGTCTTTCTCTGACTTATTTTGCTTAGCATAGTACACTCTAATTCCTTCCACGTCTTTGCAAATGACAAGATTTCATTTTTTTGATTGGTGAATAATATTCCATAGTATATATGTACCACATCTTCTTTATCTATTCATCAGTCAGTGGTCATTTTGGCTCTTTCCATACTTTGGCTATCATCAGTAGTGCTGCTATAAACATTGGGGTGCATGTGCCGATAAGGGTCAATTTAAAAAATATATTAATATACAGTTTATTTAGGATGATTTCTTAAAGACTTTTCATTTCTTGTTCAATTGTTTTGGTGACTGTTGAAAATAAATTAAGCAAATGTGGACCATAGAGGGGTTTTAAGGAGAAAGATTATGCCCCATGCATGTAAAAAAGTCATTTTTTTCATTAATTCATTCCATAAATATTTCTGACAATTTTGCAGTATGTCAAAGTGTACCACAGGTAGAGTCTTACCCGCATTTCTGTCTTTAAAACTAGAACAGGGGCGCCTGGGTGGCTCAGTTGGTTAAGTGTTCTACTTTGGCTCAGGTCGTGAATTCATGGTCCATGAGTTTGAGCCCTGCATTGGGCTCTGTGCTAACAGCTCAGAGCCTGAAGCCTGCTTCAGCTTCTATGTCTCCCTCTCCCTCTGCCCCTACCCTACTCATGTCTTGTGTCTTTCTGTCTCTCAAAAATAAATAAATGTTAAAAAAATAAAACACAGGGGCACCTGGGGGGCTCAGTCGATTAAGGCTCCGACTTTGGCTCAGGTCATGATCTCACGGTTCGTGGGTTCAAGCCCAGTGTCGGGCTCCCTGCTGACAGCTAGCTCAGAGCCTGGAACCTGTTTCAGATACTGTGTCTCCTTCTCTCTCTGACCCTCCCCTGTTCACACTGTCTCTCTCTCTCAGAAATAATTAAAAATATTTTAAAAAATTTAAAAAATAAAACACACTAGAACAGTCTAACCCACACCAGATCCTTGGAAATGTTTGTTTAATAAAAAGGAAAGACAAAATAAGATACAGTCTTTACCTCCAGGGTTCTAAGAATCTATAGTAGGAAGAAAGATCTTTGGTCAGAGTGGATGAAGCTATAAGCAAAGAGATGATTGAAAGCAAATTCAGCCCTTAGGTAAAGAGAATATGGGAAGGCATTGAGCTAGTGTAGTGATAGTGAAAAGTGACAATGAGTTCAAGACATATAGAGAATGGTAACTGATGAGAAGGAGTTTAAGAAGTTTTCTAGATTTGCAGCTTAGGAGATACAAAGGATGGTATGCCTGGGTGCCTCAGTTGGTTGAGCGTCTAACTTTGGCTCAGGTAATGATCTTATGGCTCATGAGTTCAAGCCCCACATCAGGCTCTGTGCTGACAGCTTAGAGCCTGGGGCCCGCGTCAGATTCTGTGTTTCCCTCTCTTTCTGTCTCTCCCTCATTCGTGCTCTGTCTGTCTCTCTCAAAAAATACGTAAACAGTTAAAATTAAAAAAAAAAAAAGGAAGATATAAGGGATGGAGTAGGTATAGTGGGGTCAGAAGCAGGAATCCATACATATATCTGAGTGTGCTTGGGCAGAAAAGGAAGTACAACCTATCTCTTGCCTTCAAAGAGTTAATAGCTCTCATAAAGGATGGAGACCAGTGCATAGAGAAGATGAAGCATGTACAAAGAAAGAAGCCAGTGAGAGATGATGGGAAAGTAAAGAAGAGACTGTGTGAGAAATGGCATTTAATTAAGACCCCAGAGGAAGATGAAGATTTTCATTGTTTGAAATGATTGGAGAACATTCCAGACAAAGGGAACAGTGTGGGTTAAAACAGAAGGGTGTGCCTGTACATGGAATGTTTACAGGTCAGTGAGTGGTGTATTGTAGGTAAGGGAGGGCAATGTAGGTTTAGTGGGATTTGAGGCTGAAAGAAAGGGTAAGGCCAAATGATATGTGTGATATTTTCAGGTACCTGATTACAAAGAGCAACTATTCTTTGTCAGGTCCTATGTTAGACTCATCTGACAGATTAGCAAGATTTGGTCTCTGTCTCTCAGAAATTCATTCTTTAGTGAATTAAAAAACCCAATAAATAATGGTAAAGAAGCTAAAATATGCAACAAGGACATATCGAAAGTGGAAGGCACAAAGTAAGGAGTAACGTACTTTGCCTTCAGGATATCTTGACTCAAGAATATCATAAGGGCCAGGAGAGGTTTCTGGAGGACATTGAGTGGAGCTTTCCAAGAAGGCTTTCCAAATAGAGGCGGCAGCATGAGCAGAAGTGTGGAAGTAGTGTGCTCATGCTCTGCATCTCTCTTATTCCTTTCTTCATTGCTTCTAACTAAAGGAAATATGCTCCTAAAATCTGAGTTTGGGGCCAGTCCAGTCTCAACTGGGTTAATTTAGTCTACCAAGGACCATAGAGTCTTTTTGCAGTATCAGGCACTGGCCAGTCTTTAATGATGAAGCCTACTTTATTTCTCTTTGTGTTTATTTTTGTGTAAATCTGCCTCAGAAATCTTACATGAAGGAGTGATTTCAAGGTAAGATTCAGGTTCTCCTGAATTTCCATAAAAAGTTTATTCATTTCTAATTATTTGGAGTATAGGATTTAGTTCTGTTTAGGGCAGACAAACTTTTGATTGGAAATGCTAAATTTCCAGAGGTTTCTACAAAGTTATTTGTTGTTTTCTTGGCTCAGTGGTCTCTTCTTATCACCTGTCTCAGAGCTCTGCAGTGTCTTGCATTCTGATAGTAAGAAGCCTTAGGGGGGACAATGCAGGCGTTTGGAATTTCAAGTGATTCAGCATCACTGAGGACATGACGTGCTAGAAATGACAATCTCTCCATTTCCACCTGCCAGAAATTCGGGGACCAGTAGCAGCCTCTCCAAGTCATGAATATGATGAATAGCTTTGTGCACACCAGGCGATTATCTTATTCAGGCTGAGAAGATACTTTCTAAATAAAAGCTTGAGTTTCAACTCAGAAAGCACTTTAAGTGTATTGGAATCTTTATGTATATAATCTGTTTCATTGGGTTCTCTCATTTTCATTGAGGCCAAGAAATTGTCCTGATTGCATAGGACATGTTGGGTTTCTTGGGAAACAGATGCTAATGTGAAGTGTATTTGTCAGCTTAGGCTGCCATAACCAAATACCGTAGATTGAGTGGCTTAAGCAACAGAAATTTATTTTCTCACAATTCTGGAAGCTGGAAGTCTGAGATCAGGGTGCCAACATGGTCAGGTTGTTGTGAGGGCTCTCTTCCTCACTTGCATATGTCCACCTTCTTCTCACTGTGTGTTCATGTGATTATTCCTCTTTGAGCACACATGGAAACAGAAAAGAGATCTCACTCTTTCTCTTCCTATAGGCCATTAATCATATTGGATTAGGACTCCACTTTTATACTCTCATTTAACTTTAAATACCACCTAAAAGCCATGTCTTCAGATATAGTCACATTGAGAGTTATGCCTTTAATGTATGGATATTTTGGGCAGGGGGTGGAATTAGTTGAGTCCATAGCACAGAGATACCCTGCAGGAGGCTTATGAGCCAGTACCTGGAAAGAAAGACAAAAAAGCAGCATTGAATAAAAGGGAGAAGTTGGGCTGTGAAGCAGTCTCACATAAGATGCCAGTTCACCCTACAAGGAGCTCTGGAGCTGGGAAAGACCTTACAGGGTTGTCCAAAGTTAAGGCCTTTTTATTGCCATGTCATTCAGTCATGGATGGGAATTGCCTCTAGTGAGAATTCTCTTATTATCTCCTTGCTGATCTGTATATATTTTGAGGATGTGTGGATAGATTCCTAGGTTGTTGCCTTTATTCCCTGGGAATGTGGAAAGCCTTGTTTTAGATTCTTAGATGATGGTGTTGATGGCTCATTCCTCAAGATAACTAACTAACTAACTAATTAACTAACAGAGAGAATCCAGACAAAAGGATTGTGCTTCTGAAGTCAGTCAGGGATAAAATACTCAAAATCTAGTTTTAGGAGAAAATGCAGAGGATAGCAGCATCAAAAATATACATTACCTTGGGTAGCTCAGTTTCTAACAAATCTATGCATCAGTCTTTATTTTCCTAAAGTCTAGACTCTAGAAAACTGGCTGGCTCAGTTAGCTAAGTTGACCATTTCAGTTCCTTACCTCTCATCTAGAAAATATTTACTATTTCTTCATCTTCATATATTTACCTATTACAAACTATTTGGGCTTTATCAGTCCCTAATCTCACGAAATTAAATCTTTTCATTTTGATCTCCTTAGCCTGCTGCATTATGTCCTTTATAGCAATCCCTACATGTATAATTACCCAGTTAATGGTTAATTCTCTGTTAGAGTGTTAATCACGTGAAACTGGGGAACTGTACATATTCACCATTGTATCATTACTATTTAGTACACTGCTTGGCACAGTGTTCAAATATTATTTGTTGAGCAAATAAATGAATGACTCAATGATGTTAACAAGGCAAGAGTATTTAGGGGTCATTTAGTACCTCTGATCTCTGACAACATATTGAAATGGATCACTTTTTTATATTACTTTTTTTTTTTAATGTTTTATTTATTTCTAGGAGAGAGAGAGAGAGACAGCGTGAGCAGGGGAGGGTCAGAGCGAAAGGGAGTCATAGACTGAAACAGGCTCCAGGCTCTGAGCTGGCAGTCAGCACAGAGCCCGCTGCGGGGCTCGAACCCACGAACCGCGAGATCATGACCTAAGCGAAAGTCGGACGCTTAACCGACTAAGCCACCCAGGCGCCCCTTTTTATATTACTTTTTAATAAATCAGTTTAAAAATGAATTATCCAGATTGTACATCAACATACTTTTTCCTCAGGCCATCACTTTTGGTAAAAACATCTCAAGATCTTCCTGACATACATCAACAGCAATCTGTAATCATGAAAAAGTCTGTGATTTTAATTTGTCACCCATGGCCCCTGAAAACATATTATGAGGTTCTCACAGCGAGATACATGCATCTATTCATATCCTTTACTAAAAGGACAATCCTTTATCATGGAGAGCTTCCTCTTTGAAGCAATATGGGGAGTACTCCAATACTTTCATGCACATTATTTCACTTGATATTCATAACATTCCCATGGAATAGATAAATAAGACACTTTCTTTCCATTTTATTGATTAAAAAATCAAGACAGAAAATTTAGGAATTTATTTGGGATCAAAAACCTAATAAATAAAGCCTTGGTCTTCTGATTCCAAATTATTTTCATTTCCTATAAAAATTACTATTTTTATAGAACTATTTTATAATTTGATTTATTTTCTAGTATAAATATAGAAATATTATTATATATAGTTAGAATTATTTTTATTTCCTGTGGTTTCTTTCTAATGACTAAATTGATGGATGTATAAAGAGTCTGAGTAGGAAATTCATAAGGTTAAAAAATATACTGTGGCAAGGTTTCCCTGATAAGAGACCAATTAGAGACATCAGAAAGAAAACATGATCCTAGTGTGAACTTTATTCAAGACATCTGAAAAGGTCTTCTGACTCAGAGAGGAAACTGGTTGTTTTCTAGCACTATTGTCAAAATATTGGCTGATTATTATCTTTCTGGCAAACAAACTGTTTAAAAGCCATCAAAAGGTGCTCATGTTAAGCCCCATCACTAAGCAGGAAAGCAAAGAACATTACTATGCTTACTTAGTAAAGGCACAGTCACTCTAGGAAGGAAGACAACATTGAGAATTTTATTCTGGCTCTACTTCTGTGTATATACCACAGATAATACTACCCACATCACCAGTCTCAAGTTCTTTTAGACAGACTAAATACCAGTGGCTCTGTCTGTTAGATTTGTTTTTAGGGCTAAATGAAGAGCCTGACTTTTAGTAAAATTACAATTAGTATAAAAACTAATTATATGGAAGTCAGAGGCTGAAAAGTAGAAATCAGGGTATGAGGGTTTCTAAAATTGTGTGTGTGTGTGTGTGTGTGTGTGTGTGTGTGTGTGTTAATGTTTGGAAATGAATGACCTAAAAACAAGGCGTACTGAATTTTTAGTGTGAAGATTCAAAAAATTAGGTTAGAAAAATAAAACCGTTCAAGAATAGCAAAGTAAAATTCCTTTAATAATAGAGAAATGTATATATACAATATTCAAACCAACTATACAGGCTAATTAAAGACAAAATAATCATTTTAGATAGATTGAGCAATTAAAGAAATCACATCAATGGGTACAAAAAGCAAGTGGTCCTATTTAAAAGCATAAATAAGTTTATAGAGATAAGTCTTATTTTCATTGCACATTAATCAATCAAATCTTTTATCAGTTTTGTTTTTGTGATCAATGCCTGCTCTAAATAGCCCTTCCCTCTGCTCCATAAAATTTGTAACCTAAATTTACATACTCAATACCATTTACTCTGAGCCAATACTTTTCATTTAAAAAAATTTTTTTTAATGTTTTATTTATTTCTAGGAGAGAGAGAGAGAGACAGCGTGAGCAGGGGAGGATCAGAGAGAGAGGGAGTCACAGATTCTGAAACAGGCTCCAGGCTCTGAGCTGGCAGTCAGCACAGAGCCCGACGCGGGGCTGGAACCCACGAACCGCGAGATCATGACCTAAGCGAAAGTCAGAAGCTTAACCGACTGAGCCACCCAGGCGCCCCTATTCTGAGCCAATCCTGATGAAAGCCTGTATAATATAAAATTCAGGTAGATGCAATAAATTAAATATGTATGTTGTAAACTTTAAGGTAACCTAAAATTTTTAAAAAATAAACATAACTGAGGGGCGCCTGGGTGGCTCAGTCGGTTAAGCATCCAGCTTCGGCTCAGCTCATGATCTCACAGCTCGTGTGTTCAAGCCCCGTGTCAGGCTCTGCGCTGACAGCTAGCTCAGAGCCTGGAGCCTGTTTCAGATTGTGTCTCCCTCTCTCTCTGACCCTCCCCTGCTCATGCTGTCTCTTTCTCTCTCTGAGAAATAAATAAAACATTATTAAAAAAAAAAAAAGCATATCTGAAAGAACAAAAATGAAGATAAATAGAATTTTAGAAAATTATCAAATTTAAAAGCAGGTGGTAAAAGAAAAAAATAAAAAAGGATGGGCTGGAATAAATAGAAAACATCCAATAAGATAGTAGATTTAAATCTAAAGCTACAAATATTTACAGTAATAATAAAAGGTCCAATAATTCCAATTAGAAGATAGAGGTTATCAGATGGCATATAGTATGGTCATGTTGTTTTTTTTATTCTACCCATGAAAAAAAATCACTACAAATATAAAGATGTTGATAAGTCAAAAGCTATTAATAGGGAAAAAAAGGTATGTAAACACTAATAACTAAAAGAAAAATAGAATGGTTATATTATCAGATAATGTAGATTTCAATACAAGAAATAGTATCAAGGGTAAAAGGAGACATTACTTTATGATAAGTGGGGTTAATTCCCCCTAAAAGACATAAGAATACTAAATGAGTATAGACCTAACAATTGAGCTTTAAAAATACAGAAATGGAATGGAGCCAAAAGATTAAATAGCCAAATCCACAGTCTTGATTGAGAGAATTTAATATTCCTCTCTCAGTAATCTACAGAACAAATAGAAAATCAGTGAGGCCTGTGCAGTTTAATAAACCAACTGGACTTAATTGACATTTAAAAAACAGACTTCATCCCCAAAGGCAGAATATACATTTGTATTATCTTTGTGCCTCTAAGCAGTTTCCAAGATAAGATTAGTCATCCAAGAGATTTACTTCATCTAATGGGGAAAAAAAAAAAAAAATAGAATGTATCCAGAAGAGATAGGAGAGGTATCAAACTATCATGAAAATCTGACTTTTATGTGAGAATGAAGGGTAAAGAGTTTGACAAGAAGTCTCAGATTGCAGAATAGTTTGAAGAACATTTCAGGAAGACCAGTTGGCTTGTCAGTTAGCCAAACCACCAATCAGGAGAGTTGTACATCTGGAACTCAAATCATGGACCTGACTTTGTATTCCTACCAAGTTTTGTCCTTCCGTAAGAACATCTCACAGGTAAAATGACTTAGCATGAATAATGCAGTGGTAAATTCAGTGAACACCAGCTAAGGCCATCCAAAAATTATGCTTCCCCTTTAGGAGATCTAAGTAACACATATTGATTGATGCCAAATACATGCCTTATGCTTCACACAGCTTTGAACAAAAGATCCTCCATGGTTCCTGTGGACCTCTTTGTGAGGACAAATAGTAAAGGAAGACTAGTGAGATGAACTACAGCCATTGGTGCTGGAGAAATTCAAATAAAGTTCATAGTTTAATCATTTTAGTATTGTACCTATGTTGACATTTTAGTTTTGATAAATGCACCTGTGATAGTGTGATATGAAAAATGTATATTTGTTGTGTTTTTTTTTTTTTTTCTGGTACCTATCACAGAGCTCCTGTAGCCTTTCTAATTTTCTGAGTGATAGGTATGAGAGGAATATCATTTATATTATTTATATACAAACATATATTCAGCCCCTTCCAAACATACCTTATTCATGCTAATTAGGTGTCTCTTAGTGGATGCCTAAAGAGCATCAAGGATGGGGACTGGTTGCCTCAGGAACCAACCATGTGATTAGAGAAATTTTCAGCTCTAACCCTGACTTCCAGGGAGGGGAGAGGTGCTGGAGACTGAGTCACTCACCAATGGCCAGTGATTTAAACAATCACATCTATATAAGGGAACTTCCATGAAAAAAAAATAGGAGAGTTTCTGGGTTGGTGAACTGCATCCTTGCACTGAGAGGGTGGTGCATCCCAAATGCCACAAGATAGAAATTCCTGCTCTTATAGTGCTCTGGACTTCATCTATGTACTTTCTCATCTGGCTATTTATTAGTATACTTTATAATTTCCTTTATAATAATCAAGTAATAATAAGTAAAGCATTTTCCTGATTTTTATGAGTCAATACAGAAAATTATCAAACCTGAAGAGGAGTCATGAGAACCCCAATTTGTTGAGTCAGATAGAAGTGTAGGTAACCTGGGAACCCATTACTTGTGATTGGTATTTGAAGTTGGTGGTAGTCTATGGACTGAGTGCTTGTACTGTGGGGTCATGCTAACTCCAGGTAGTGTCAGAATTGAATTAATTATAGAGCACACAACTGATATTTTCAGAGAACTGGAGAATTGCTTAGTGTGGAAAATCCACACATTTGGTTTCAGAAGTTTCAGTGGATAAAAAACAGAACTTAATAGTTATATTATGATGATTATATGGTTAACCTTGGGGAAGATGGGCAAATAATACATGGTAATTGTTCTATTTTTGAACTTTTCTGTAATTCTAAAATTATTTTAAAAAAGAAGAAGAAGAAAAATAATATTATTTCCTCCAACTGATTAGTCAGTTTCCCTGCCAACGCGGTAAGTCTTCTTGCTTATTGGTCTTTGGACATGAGGAGTCCAAAGTATCCTAGTGGTAGCCATAGGTTGTAGTGAATGAGCTCTTTCTGAGTCTCTTTTATGAACACTTAGTAGAGAAAGAAAGGGAGAGACAGAGGGGAGATCCAAACTACAAATATCACAAATAAAAGAGGTGGAATTACCTAGATCCTACAAACATTTAGATGATAATATGGAAATGTTTTGAATAAGTTTAGGTCAACACATTTTACAATGTAGATGAAATGGACAAATTCTTTGGAGGACAAACTAGCAAGACTCACACAAAAAGAAATAAATACAGAAAGTTGTTAACATGATAACAATCACATTGAAGAGTTCCCTTTAATTCCTACTTTGCTGACAATTTATATCATAAATATAATCCATATTATTAAATTATAAAAACATAAAATTGTATATTATATATTTTATATATATTTATATTACTAATATATTATAAATATATATATTATAAATAGGTATGGATTTTTTCAACTGTTTTTTTTGGGCATCTATTGAAATGATCATATGGTTGTTTAATAAACATAGCTAATTTCCTCATTGTTATAGCCCATAACTCATACATAAAAATCATAGCTATTATTATGAATTTAGTATCAATATTGAGATTTGGTTACTTGGTTCTTGCCTATATTGATTACTACCTTTTTAGGTTCTGAAGGGATGTAAAAAAGGGGTAATATAGCCTAATATATTTTTATTCTTTTTGATAATGTCTCCTCTACCAATTTCGTAGCATTATTTAATTTCTGGGTGAACTTGAAACAACCACCTTAGGAATACCAAGATTAACACTACACTTTTCCCTTATAGCCTAAAATCACTCTTTTTTTTTTTTTAAATGTTTATTTATTTTGAGAGCAAGAAAGAAAGCACGAGCAAGCAGGGAGGGGCAGAGAGAGAATCTCAGCCCAGTGCAGAAGTCCAGCTTACAACCACTGAGATCGTGACTAGGAGATTATGACTTGAGCTCAAATCAAGAATTGGTTGCTCAACCAATTGAGCCATCCAGGCACCCTAGCCTAAGGTCACTCTTATATAGCAAATAACTGTACCCTATCTCTCTCCTGGAGCCCACTCTGGCCTCTTTTCAGAACTAGAGGTGCTTTTCAAATGGAAAGTGCATTGAAAGTTTTAACATGGAAAAAAAAGTAAAGAGTAGGAGGATTTTTAAAAATAGCAGCTTTTAACAAATGTCTTTAAATGTTGATTTGCTTCACTAAACTGAAGTTCATGAGGCCAAGATCATGTTTTGTGTTTATATTTTATTCTTGTTTGTGTGTTTGTTTCCAAAGGCTCTTCTAAGGCTTGGAACAGGGTGCCTCATTAAATATTGAATAAATAAGTGAACAAATAAATGTCTTATCTTAGGTCACTATGTTATGTTGACCCATTTGTTCATTCTCTGTAGAGGTATGTTTTCTTCTCTGAAGAAACTAGAGTATATTTCAACATTTATGTTAGGTCACAAACAATGGCCAGTGATAAAGTAAACTACAAATAAAATCCCTGGTATAGTTTAGAGACAAATAGAGATTTTTAAATGGGAAAGCAGCAGTTGATTTATTTAAAAAGTGCATGTTTGTCGGAGGGAAAATATAATAGAAGTTTACTTTTTTTTTTTCTTGAGAGTAGAATCTAGAGACTTATGTGGACACACTAGAAGACAGTAAGTTGTCTAGTAACTGTTATTTCTGATGCTAGGTTTAGGAAAAAAATCTGGGAATCCCAAATTACTTGTCACTTTGGCAACCACAGGTAGAACACAAAAGAGATGGGATTGACTCACTAAATCCCTTTCTAAATCCTCTCAAAGATTTAACTTTGTTACCTTATCAAGTCTATCTCTAGAAATCTTGCTCCTCTAAAAGACTTAGCAAAACCCTCTGATTGAGATTCAAAATGATTTCTCTGTATCACTGATGAACTTTTATTAAGCCTGATCTTTTGAACTCTCATCAAACTAAAGTTTGATCTTCTTTTGCAAAGGTAAATCACAGATTCCAAACCAGGTTTTAGATATTTATGTTTCACAGATGTGATCCACCAAAGTAGAAAATTTTTAAAGGAGATTTTGGGGCACCTGGGTAGCTCAGTTGGTTAAGCGTCTGGCTTCCCCTCAGGTTATGATCTCATGGCTTATGGGTTCGAGTCTCGTGTCAAGCGCTCTGTGCTGACAACTAGCTCAGAGCCTGGAGCCTGTTTCAGGTTCTGTATCTCCCTCTCTCTCTGACCCTCCCCTGCTCACACACACTCTCTCTCTAAGAAATAAATAAAACTTTAAAAAAAATTTTTTTTAAGGACATTTTAGCCAGGAAGGCTCACCTGGCTTTGGTGTTCATATTCAGTACTTACTGAATACATTAAGACAAATATGTCTGTTGTTGAATAACAAGCAAACAATATAACAGGCCATTAAGTTTTCTTCTGAACTCACCATATTTAGTGATATTGAAATGTCCCTTCTAAATCTTTCCCACTCTTCAAATTGTGCAGCCATTGAGCAAATGGATCACAGTTTCTTATTTAGGAAAATCATGTGGTGTTCAACCCCTGGAACATTGCTACACATTGATAAATAAAAATCACTGTCACAACATAATAAGACCACCAAATAGTATTAATCTTGCATTTCCATGGAATCTTGCAGTCTAAAGAGAACTTCAATATTGTTCATTCATCTTCATTTGAACTTCAGAATACTGAAATGAATATTACTGTCTTCCTTGTATAGCTGAGAAAAGTGAAACACAGATTATCCAAGTGACTTTGCCCAAGATAACACAAGTAAAGAAGCTGGAATTTAATGCACATTTACTGAGATTTCTGCTACATCATATTACTTTCTCCTTTATGTAAAGTAATATTTTGGATTGGATGAGATAGTGAAACATACAAGAAGGACACAGAAGACTTGAAAAATATCTAGGTGTCAGGTGATAAAAAGTAAAGTTTTGAATATTTAAATAGGTTGAACTCCATCCTCTAATATTTAAGGAATCATTGAAAACCATTAAGCAGGAGAGGAATATAATTAAATTTGTATTTTGTAATGATGACTCTGGAATCATTAAGGAAAAGAGATTTAGGTGTCAGAAGACAATAGAGAAGTCAGTGAGGATATTACTTCTGTTGAAGTGAGGTATACAACTTGCAATTACAAGTGAAATAAATGGGTGGGACATGAGTAGAGGAAGAGGCACCTACTAATCAGGCAGACACTGGACTAGATGCTTTGTGAATACAATCTTTAATTGTTAAAAATGCCCTATTATGCACTACTGTTTTTATGCCCTACAGAAATTATATAATATGTTTTATTTCTCATAGTTGGCAAATGGCATGACCAGGATTTAAATTAGAGTTAATGTGGTTCCAAATCTCTTGATTTTTTATCAACATAATTCAAGTGCAATGGGATGGAGACGAAGAAACATTTACAGGTACTATTTAAGAAACAAAATCTATCATTTAAGTGATTACAATAAGAAATGAAAGAAGAATCCAGAATGTTTCCTAGTTTTATGGCTTGAGTGCCTGGATGAATTATTGTAATGAGTATTGAAATGAGTAATTGGAGATGAAAAGCAGATTTGGTGGAAAGATAAACATTTCTATTGTGGTTCTTAAAATTGTAAGAACTCAGTTTCTTAGAATTACCTGAGTTGCTCTTAAAATCAGTTTTAATTGTCCCTTTTTCCCCACTAAATGTAAACATCATGAGGGCAAGGATCAAGCTATCTCTGAGTATACAATTACGTATAATAGCATAATGCTTAGTATATAATAGATGCTTAAATAAGTAAATAAAATTCCTAAATTATCAAGCACACTGTAGTCCATAATACTTGTCTTAGGTTTAAACAGTCAGGATTTGCCAAAAAAAACCCAGGAACTTCACTAAGTATTTCAAGTAAGAAAGATTTATTATACAGGAGAAATAGGGTTATAAAACTTTTGGAAGTTCTGGAGGAATGAATGCATTAGAATCATTGCTGTTTCCTCAGGAATTTCAAAAAAGAATTTCAGAGGTGTTGTAATAATCTCAACTCACTAAAAATCTAAGTGGGGTATTTTAAGGACAGTTGGAACCTGCTAGCAAAATTCCACATCTGTCATCTCTCGAATCCATGTGTCTGTCCATTGCTGTTACTGAAAAATATAGATTCTCCTTTTCTTGCACCTTCCAAATGTCTAATAAATTTCTCAAGATTATATAAGAAATGTGGTTTCTAGGCTTTTAGCCACTATAGAAAAAGGGATAACTTTGACAGGTGGGTGTGACATTATCATCAAATGATATCTGGCAGATAGATCAGTCATCTGCTTTATCCTCAGGCTTTTTCAGAGATGGAAGACAACTTTCTCTCTACTGTTTCTGCTTTCTCCCTGCTTGAACATGCAAAAATTATGGGTCATGTTTTCTTTTCTCCACTGTATGCCTCACAAATACATGTTTTCACGTACATTTGTTCAAAATAAATAATATAATATGCTGATAGATAATTCTTTCCATTTCATTAAAATCTTCTGGTGGATTCCAAATCAGTGTTGTCACAGATTGTACTCTTAAAGGGTATGACTACTTCACTGGTTTGGAATGTTATTCACAAATTGTACTCATTAGTAATCAAACCAGGTTTTTAGAATCACAGAAGAGTAAAAAAACAAAAAAACTGTTTAAAGGAACCTAAATATTACTTTGTCCAGCCTCTCATTCAATGTACAAAACTCTTTCATAACATCTTCAAACATTTTTATCAGGATCTTAGTTTATGGTAAAGTAGTCCTTTCCTTTTTTTTTTTTTTTGTCTCACAGATCAAATATGTAATCATTCCATGTATAGAATTTGTTTCTTTGTAATACATAGCTAATTAAATAGTCTTTATCAAATGTATAGCATGAAGTCACAGTCCTACCAACCTTTATTCAGGTGATTATTTCTTTTCCCTATAAACTCAAGGCTTAATCTCTCTAAAACATCACTGTATTTATTTCAGCTACATAATAATCTCTTCTGTCTCAATTATGTCATCCAAAATACAAGCCAAATTTCTCAGCTGTGGGTAGTAATCTATGTATTAATTCAATACACTGTTAAAATATGGAGGAAACATAATTAAAACAGGACTATTGGACAAATCATTATAATCCTTTCTTCAGCTGGACCCCAATTATTCCTTATTCAATATTTTTTAAGTTTAATTAGCTACAAACCCACCTGACAAGAGCTACATAGTGTGTGTGTGTGTGTGTGTGTGTGTGTGTGTGTGTGTATACATATATATATATATCTCAGTTTTGTTCAGAAGACATTATTAAATATCTTACAGAAGTGAATTCTTTAAAAATGTTTATTGACATATGATTGGCATACACTGAAATACACAGATATTAGGTGTTACTGTTAAATGAGTTTGGACAGATGCAACCATCCAGGTAACCTATACCCCTATCAGGATAGACATGTTATCATCTCCCCCCAAAATTCCTTTATATTCTATCCCAGTTGAATTATATTCTTCTCTCTACTAAAGCAACCAATATTCTGATTTATTTCACCATAAATTAGTTTTGACTGTTCTATAACTTCACATAAAAAGAATAAAACAGGGTGTATTCTTCTGTGTATGGCTCTTTTTTCTCTGAAAAGTCTTGGAGAGTCAGCTACGTTGTTTCATATTTTAAGTAATTGCTATTATTTTTTATTTTTTTAATTTTTTAGAGTTTTTTTTAAACATTTACTTATTTTTGAGAGAGAGAGAGAGAGAGAGCACACTAGTGGGAGAGGGGCAGAGAGAGAGACACAGAATCCCAAGCAGGCTTTAGGCTCTGAGCTGTCAGCCCAGAGCCTGATGGCGGGGCTCAAACCCAGAACTGTGAGATCAAAACCTGAGCTGAACTTGGATGCTTAACTGACTGAGCCACCCAGGCAACCTAGTTGTTGATATTGTTAAGTGGTGGCTGATATATCATTGTATAACTACAGTATAAGTTTGTTTATTCATTGTCTTGTAGATAGATGTGTGGATTGTTTAAAACTTTGTCTATTATGAATGAACCTGCTATGCGTATTCTTACACAAGGGATTTTGTTGATACATGTATTCATTTATCTTGGATAAATACTTGGGAATAGAATTTCTGAGTCATAGTATAGTTTCATGTAATTTTTCCCAAAATAATTGGGCTACTTATATTTACATCAGTAATGTTTGAGATACCTGGATCCTCTAAGATCCTCATATTTCATGTTTTCAGTCATATATATACATATACATACATATATATATGTTTTTATTATTTAATTGTTTAATTTGAGTATAGCTGACACAAAATGTTACATTTGTTTCAGGTGTTCAATATAGTGATTCTGCAAGTTTATATGTTATACTGTGCTTACCACAAATGTGGCTATAATTTGTCACCTTATGATGCAATTACAGTATCATTGACAATATTCCTTTTGCTGTGCCTCTTATTCCTGTGGCTTATTCATTCCACAACTGGAAGCTTGTATATCCCACTCCCTTTCACCCATTTTGCCAATACCCCCACACCTCTCCCCTCTGATAAGCATTAGTTTGTTCTCTGTATTTTTAGGTCTAATTCTGCTTCTTGTTTGTTTATCATCATCATCATCATCATTATTTAGATTCCACATATGAATGAAACCGTATGGTATTTGTCTTTTTCTGTATAACTTACTTCACTTATCACAGTATCCTCTGGGATCATCCATGTTGTTGCAAAAGGCATAGTCTTATTTTTTATGATTGTGTAATATTTCATTCTATCTATCATCTATCTATCTATCAATCTATCTATCTATCTGGATATCACCTCTTCTTATCCATGCATCTATTCATGAACACTTGAGTATTGTAAATAACACTGCAATAAACATAGGAGTGCATATATCTTTTAAAATTAGTATTTTTGGGTTTTTTTAGGAAAATGCCTAGTAGTGGAGTTATTGGATCATATGATATTTCTATTTTTAATTTCTGGAGAACCTACATACTGTTCTCTAAAGCGACTGCACCAATTTACATTCCTACCAACAGTGTATGAGGGTTGCTTTTTCTCCATATTCTTTCCAACACTTGTTACTTCTTTTTATTTCTTTTGCTTTTAGCCATTCTGACAGGTGTAAGGTGATATCTTATTGTGGTTTTGATTTGTATTTTTCTGATGATTAGTGATTTGAGCATATTTTCATGTGTCTGTTGGCCATCTATATGTCTTTCTTTGGAAAAAAATGTCTATTCAGGTCCTCTGCTCATTTTTAATTGGATTTTAAATTTATTTTTTATATTTTTATTATTTTTTAAATTATAATTCCAGTGTAGTTAACAAATAGTGCCAGGTTAGTTTCAGGTGTATTATATAGTGATCCAGCAGTTCCATACATTACTCACTGCTCATCAAGACAAGTGCACTTGTAATCCCTTTCACTTATTTTACCCTTTCCCCCACCCACCTCCCTCTGGTAACTATCAGTTTGTTCTTTATAGTTAAGAGTCTTTTTCTTGGCTTGTCTGTCTGTCTATCTGTCTCTCATTTTTTTTTCCTTTGCTGTAAATAATCATCTCCTAAACACAATATAAACTGCCACTAACAGGTACAATTAAAAAAACAACAAGTAGATGGATTATGCTTAATAATGTGCCACAGAAGTCTAAAGTCACCAAGTTAAGAGCTCTAATCTTGCTGTGTTACCTATGTTTCCAAATTTAATCATTTATAACTATTTCTCAAGGATCCCAGCCCACATTTATATAGTACCTAGCTGGTTGGGGTCTCAATATGTGGTTGCTGCACTGAATTGGATTGCACTGGATTAGATTGATGTTTGAGTGTTTGGGCCTAAAACAAGATGTCCTTTTGCAGAAAAAGAGCATAATTATCTTCCAGTGTAGTAAAAATGTATCTCCCTTTTTCAAGTAGATAATCCAGCTACATAGAAAAAGTCAAATTTTATATTTCAGCAAGGCTTAGCCACAAGTTCAGCTAACCAAAAAATTGAACATCCTTAAGTGATAGGCTGAACACTCCTTAAATGATAGTCTGAGTCTCAAGGGCACACATCAGACCCTGAAATTTGACATCCATAAAAAAGAATAGCACACATAGAGAGTACAGATGTGTTGTTGTTGCTGTTGACAGAAAAAGACCCTGAAGCATTGGAAAAGAGAAATGGAAATAATGAACGAATCAACCCAGAGAACAGGTGCTGACATGTGGCTTCATATCAGATGGAACACTTCCTTCACTTGTGTGACAAGGAAATTGAGAACAGAACACCCAGTAACATTTCTCAAAAACAGAATCTCAAAAAAGGAACACAGAGAGGCATAAAATGATAGATGAAGGGACCCTAAGAGGTAGTCTGATTAAATGATTTGGAAACTATTGTGGTTAAAGTCTGTGTGGTGCTTTACTCCTGGCCTCTGTTGTTGGCCTCTGGTGACTTCACCTCAGCTAGCTTTTGCATTGAATGAATGTTGTAATGTAGAGTTCTTTTTGGTAGACTAAAAAGGATCTTTCAGTTTAAATGTGGTTTTGAAGAGGTCTGGATTTCTAACCATGAAAAAAGGGAAAAACTAGGACCAGGAAACCCATTTTAGCATCATAAGACAGCATTTTCTAACCCACAGAATTTTCCAGAAAGTATATTAGCCAGCAGTTCTCAAAGTTTGATCTGGGTGTTTCTGGAAGTTCCTGAGACCTTTAAGGAAGAGTTTAACTTCAGTTTTCTAAAATTTTACTTGTGTTTTTTCATGCTTATTGTCTTGTAAGCATACGGTGGGATTTTCCAGAGACTACCAGAAGTGTGATGACCTTCTTCTTTGATAGCTAATGGAATGTGTGCTTATATATTTTGGATTTTCTAATGTAGTAGACTTAGGGTATAAATATATAATTTGTCAGTGATTAACTCAGTTCATTCTCAGTGATTTTACTCTGCTATCACTGGCTATCTACAGTTATACATTCCACTATCTCATTAGCTCTACGATCATCTAAAATATCATTATTTTGAAATTCCAGGGTAAACTATCGCATTTTATCAGAATTCAAAAGGCTAGTTTTAGAATTTCAAAATAATGTTTTATTTGTTCATTACATTGGTTAGAGAGCTTTATGGAAGATAAAAGCACTCTTATAGCAGTAGCAACAAGCTCTCTTAGTAATTTTTCACTATTATACACTTATAGTTTTTAAAAATGCCAATTTCACTTAACAGTGTTTTTAATGACATAGTAAAAACTTACCACCTTCATTAAATATTGACCCTTGAGTATTTACTTTTAATATTTTATATGACAAAATAGGAAGTACGCATAAAGCAATTCTGAAGTACATTGGTTGCCTCAAGTAAAGGTATTGTGTACTTGTTTGAGTAATGGGCTAACTGCATTTTTTTTTTTTTAATGGAATGGCAGACAGACCAATTATGGTTATTCAGACTTAGGTATTTGCCAGGCATTATCTCAAAAATGAACAATGTGAGCCCGTAACTTTAAGGAAAATAACTTCCAATATTTGTTGCCAGTGGTTAAAATTTGAGCTTTCTAGTAAAAAATAGAACTTTGACAAACTTGTAATTACCAGCATGAGTTTGATAGCTTACAATACTTAAAAAACTTTACCTCTGAGCTCAGTGATGTTAACAAATGTGATCTATTGATAGTATTATGTCATGAAATATGTTCACATATAGAAGATCTACATAAATCATGGAACCGATATTTCCTGAATGATCCATACATAATGCTACAAAATTATATATGAGTAAAAGATTGATTCAGACTATATATAGGGTAATGGAATTTAAAAGACCAGAATCATTGACATGGTTTCAGATTTCACATTGTAAATAATTGAAAAAACTACAACTTGTATTTTGGTGTAGTAGCAAATAAGAATATTTATAATTATCAAAAATGCTATTGTAATATTCCTACTTCAAACTCAGGCCTTTGTGAAGCTGGATTTTTTTCATCTACTTCAACTAAAACCACATATTGTAACTGATTGGATGCCAAAGCCAATGTGAGAATCTAATGTTTACTAAGTTAGTAAACTTTTATTGTCAAAGAATTTTGTAGAAATTTTATATAATATTTTTTACACTAACTTCTTGTTTTGTTTTATTTTGAAATGTTTATTATTCATGTGAGTAAGTAGTGGTTCATTTTTATTTTATGTGTTAGAAATTGTTCTAGATATCAGTGTATAAAGAAAAAAAGAACATACATTTAACATGTAGTAAAGAAAATATATTGAAAGACATCTGACCTTATTCTTGTGCCACTGATATGAACTTCATATAATATATATTGATTTCCTTCAGTATGCCAAGTACTTTATACACATAATTTCTAATTTTTACAAAAGTCTCTGTGAAGTATCCCCATTGCAAAGATGAGGAAACTGAGATCTAATGAGGTAAGTGATACACTCATGAGTATATGGCTACTTATTGACAAAGCCATAAATCAAACAGGTCTGTCAGTTTCAAAAGGGCAGATTGCTTCCAGTATATCAAACTTGCACTTTATAAGAAATGATTAAGTGGAAGTTTGATGACCCAGTAGGGGAGATGCTATGTAAAGTTTTTATGAAGGCACCAGGTTAGTTCAGTCTGTTGAGCCCAACTCTTGATTTCAGCTCAGGTCATGATTCCAGGGTCATGGGATGGATTCCAGGGTCAATAGGCTTTTCAGTGAGTGTGGAACCTGCTTAAGATTCTTCTCTCCCTCTGCCCCTCTCCTGTGCTTGCCCTCTCTGTCTTTTTCTAAAAACATGAAATGAAATGAAATGAAATGAAATGAAATGAAATGAAATGAAATGAAATGAAATGAAATGAAAATAATTTTTATGTATCAGAGACGATTGGACTAATTAGCATTTGGGTATTATTCCAAACCAGAGATGTTATGATTCAATGATATTCTGTTGATATGGTGGTTAACTCAAGAAAGAGTTGCAGTTTGAGTCCAAAGCTAGTCTACTGGAAAACCAGGAGAAGCCAATGTTGCACATGAAGTCTAAAAGTAGCCTGCTAGGGAATTTTTTCTTGGTCAGAAGAGGTCAGTTTTTTGTTCTATTCAGGCTTTGACTGATTAGATGAAGCCCAACCACATTATGGAGAGCAGCCTGCTTTGTTCACCAGTTTAAATGTAAATCTCATCCAAAACATTTTCACAGAAACATTCAGAATAATTTCTGACCAAATATCTGGGGAAGATGGTCCAGGCAAATTGACACAAAATTAACCATCACAACCAGATTGAGTTTCACTAAATTTCTCTATTTTTTTTCCTGATTTTCATTTTATTGATTTTTTTTCTTCTTATTATTACTTTTTCCTTCTTCTTGTTACAGATTTTACTTTTCTGGTTTCTTAAGGTGCAAAAGGCAACTATTGACATTAAATCTTTCTTCTTTTATATTACTAACAGTTAAAATTATACATTTCCCTCTAAGAATTATTTGTATCCTATAAATTTTGATATATTATATTCTCATTTTCCTTCATTTCAAAATATGTTCTTATTTCTCTTGAAAATTCCTCTTGGCCTTGCTGTAATTTCCAAATATTTGAGGATTTTGTTCATATCTTTCTGTGATTAGTGAGTAGTCTGATTCCATTATGGCCAAAGAACAAACTGCATGACTTCAGCTCTTTAAATTATTAAGATCTTTTATGACCCAGGATATAGCCTATCTTGATGATGGTCCTATGTGCATTTGAAGAGAATGTGGATTCTACTATCATTATATAAAAAGTTCTGTATATGTCAATAAGATCTAGTTGGTTGTTACTTTTTTTCATGTCAACTATATCCATGCTAATTTTGTACCTACTTGTTTTATCAGTGAAGAGGAATGTTGAAGTCTCACTATAATTGTTAATTGGTCTATGTATCCTTTCAGTTCTATAAATTTTACTTTATTTTGAATCTCTGTTTTGAGGTACATATACAGTTGGACTTACATCTTGTTGGTGAATTAATACTTTTAAAATTATGTGACACCTTTCTTAATTATGATAATTCTTATATCTGCTGAGATATAATTTGTTTGATATTACCATAGCTCTACCAGTTTTCTTTAGATTCAT
The DNA here is from genome assembly GCF_003009895.1 of Hyaena hyaena. Taxonomy (NCBI): domain Eukaryota; kingdom Metazoa; phylum Chordata; class Mammalia; order Carnivora; family Hyaenidae; genus Hyaena; species Hyaena hyaena. The sequence goes on along the minus strand of NW_024082200.1, from coordinate 261,626 downwards.
TATTTTTATTATTTTTTATTTTTTTAAATATTTATTTTTGAGATAGAGAGAGAGAGAGCAAGAGATCATGAGCAGGGGAGAGTCAGAGAGAGACGGAAAGAGAGAGAGAGAAACCCAAAGAGAGAATGCTGTCAGTGCAGAGCCTGATGTAGATATAGGGCTTCATCCCACTAACCATGAGATCATGACCTGAGCTAAAATCAAGAGTTGGACACTTAAGCACCTGAGCCCCCCAGGCACCACTTGATTAAGTTTTTAATGAGAAATTTGATTTCTTTTTCTCTGTTTTTTTTTTTTTCCATTTTAGCATTATATTTAAAGTGACCTTCTTGAGAAGTTTTGCATCCATATTCATCAGGGATTATTGGCCTGTAATTCTCCTTTTTAGTGTAGCCTTTGTCTGCTTTTGGAATCAAGGTAATGCTGCCTTCATAGAATGAGTTCAGAAGTTTTCCTTCCATTTCTATTTTTAGGGACAGTTTGAGAAGAATAGGTATTAACCCTTCTTTAAATGTCTGGTATAATTCTCCTGGGAAGCCATCTAGTCCAGGACTCTTGTTTCTCATGAGATTTTTGATTGCTGATTTAATTTTTGTGCTGGTTATGGCTCTGTTCAAACTTTCTACATCTTAACTGTTTCAGTTTTGGTAGTTTGTGAGTTTCTAGGGATTTGTCCATATCTTCCAGATTGCCCAGTTTGGAGGCGTATAATTTTTTATAGTATACTCTTACAAGTTTGTTGTTTGTGCGGTTTTGGTTGTGATCTCTTCTCTTTCATTCGTTATTTTATCTTTTTGGGTCCTTTCTCTTCTCTTTTTGAAAACTCTAGTTAGGGGGTTATCAATTTTTTTAATTACTTCAAAGAGCCAGATCTTGCGACACTTGGGTAGCTAAGTCAGTTAAGCATCTGACTTCAGCTCAGATCATGATCTCATGGTTTGTGGGTTTGAACACATCAGGCTCTGTGCTGACAGCTCAGAGCCTGGAGCCTGCTTCAGATTCTGTGTCTCCCTTTCTCTCTGCCCTTCCCCCATTTGCAGTCTGCCTCTGTCTCTCTCAAAATAAACATTAAATTTTTTTTCAAAGAGTTAGCTCTTAGTTTGTTCATTTGTTCTACTGTTTTTGTTTTTGTTGTTGTTTGTTTCTATATCATTTATCTCTGCTCTAATCTTTATTATTTCTATTCTTCTGCTGGCTTTGGGCTTTATTTGCTATTCCATTTCTAGTTCTTTTACATCAAATATTAGGTTATGTATTTGGGACCTTTCTTGCTTCCTGAGATAAGCCTGAATGACAACATACTTCCCTCTGAGTACTGTCTTTGCTGCATCCCAAAGGTTTTGGACTTTTGTGTTTTCATTTTCATTTTCTTCCATGTATTTTTTAAATTTCTTCTTTAATTTTGTTGTTAACCCATTCATTCTTTAGTAGGATTTTCTGTAACTTCCACGTGTATGAGGGCTTTCCAAATATTTTCTTGTGGTTGACTTCAATTTTCATAGCATTGTGATTGGAAAATAAGCATGATATGGTCTCAAACTTTTGTACTAGTTGAGGGCTGATTTGTGACCCAGTATGTAATCTATTCTGGAGAATGATCCGTGTGCACCTGAGAAGAATGAGTATTCTGCTGCTTTAGGATAAAATGTTCTGAATATATCTGGTGAGTCCATCCAGTCCAGTGTGTCATTCAAAGCCACTGTTTCCTTGTTGATTTTCTGCTTAGGTGATGTGTCCATTGCTATAAATGGTATGTTAAAATCTCCTACTAGTATTGTCTTATTATCAATGAGTTTGTTTATGTTTGTGATTAATTGATTATATATTTGAGTGCTTTTTTAAGTTGGAAACATAAGTATTTACATTGTTAGTCCTTGTTGGACACACTCCTTAATTATGATATAATGCCCTTTTTCATCTCTTGTTACAGTCTTTGTTTTAAAGTTTGTTTTTGTTTTTATATTTTAAAATTTTATTTATTTTTGAGACAGAGACAGAGTGTGAGCAGGGGTAGGGAGCAGAGAGGGAGACACAGAATTCAAAACAGGCTCCAGGCTCTGATCTGTCAGCACAGAATCTGATGCGAGGCTTAAACCCATAAACCACAAGATCATGACCTGAGCCGAAGTCAGACGCTTAAACGACCGAGCCACCTGGGGTCCCCTACAGTCTTTGTTTTATTTTTTTATTTTTTTATTTTTATTTTTTTTTGAGAAAGAGTACATTTATTTTTTCTAGGAGTATTTTACAGAAAATTTTTTATAAAGATGTTAAATAATCATAATGGAAAACACAGTATTTTACTAGTTTTTATTTTGGGGAATGGAAGTTCATTTTATCCCAATATTTTCTTCAGGAGTAGACTTTGTTTTTATTTCAATGAGTTCTTCTACTCGAGCCAAAACACTTTCAATCAAATCAAATGTGAAAAGAGCTGAATGTAGAACCTTAAGCTGCATTTCAGGTGGCATATTAGGGATCTCTTCTCCACCTACCGTTACAGAGCAAAGATCTTTATATTTCTGGACAACTTGGCTATTTTCTTGGCTATTTTTAATTTCTGCTTCATAATGTGCATTTGACATGTTAAGTCCTGTATGGAGTGGCTTTAAGAAATTATTCTCAATCTTTCCAAGTTCTGTCCATAATCCAGTTTGATTGTCTTTTTCATTATCTTTGATAACCAAGTATCTCAATAAATTTAATGAAGCCATTATCCTATCTGATTTTTGGTGTAAATCTGTCTCAGCACCTTCTGGGAGAAAGATTACCAAATCTAGAAGTGAAATCAGCTGTGGGCCTGTAAACCATTTGTTGTTATGTGTTTTCTTTAATGATACATCAATTTGATTTTTGATATTTTGAATAATGAAAGCCTCCACACCTGAATGATTACTTGTATTCAATAAGCACTTAAATAATGTATATTTGCCTTGTGAATCCAACTTGTTAATATACAGCTGAAGCATAGCTAAACTCTTTTTCCTCATTGTCTCAATGGGGCAAAGTGTCATTACTTTGACTAAACCCTGAGGTATATTAAGAAAGCTCTTGATTTCTAAGTAGTGGTGAAGTAGACTGTTGTCTTCTATTCTCAATAAACCATTCTCCAACAGATCCACTCCTTTGGAGAAAATGGACTCTTCTTTTCTTTGCAAAAAGACTTCAATTTGCCCCATATTAAATTGCAATAGGTACGATGGGCTTAAGACCATTGGAAGCTGATCGATACTGATGCCCTGTACAAATACTAAATAGGCCAGAGAAGCCATAGAGTCTGCTAACTGTTTGTCTTCTTCTTCCTCAAATTCAAGATAATCCCATTTCTTCTTTTTCCTTCCATGATTAAAAATCATTTTGGGGAAAGGATGTCCAATTGCTGATAAAAAACCTATTATTTCAGATGCATAACATCTTAAAGGATCATCTCCAGCTTCTTTAGACTGCTCAAAGAATTGTGCTGTCAGTAAAGGGCATTTCAAGCTTTTGAAACAAAATTTCAGTAATTCATCCTTTAACTTTTCATTTTCACTTTCCAGTGAATTTTCTTTGTCATTAATGACTTCTTCCACAAAAGGCTTAGTGAATTCTATTAAGGCCTTGCAACACTGACAAAGGCCATACTCATCTGTTTGTATTTGTTCTTTTGAGTATGGAACAGGAAGGAGAGATAGCTGACTCCAAAGAGTGGACAGTGCTAATCCAACTGAATATGCCTTGTTGTTATGAAGTTTCTGAATCACTGTTTGTAATGGCTGAAGTAAAAGAAGAATAATCTGAGATATCTGTTTTCCAGAGGGCTCTTCAATCAGTTCAAGCAAACCCAACAATAATTCCTTTGGATTATATAACTTTACCAATAAATCAAGCATCAGAAGATAATATTTTCTTTTCTCATCTTCCTTATTCCACAGAAGACATCGAACAACAGAACCAACAAGATTCTAGCCCATATTCTTGATGATGACCCTATTCTTTTCATTTTGAATAATTTCTAATAGCTGCTCTATATGCCCTTCATCTATGCATCTTTGACCCGCTAACTGAAACAGGCCAAAATCTTCTTCTTTAAAGTCTTGTTCTTCTAGGATTTGACATCTCTTTATTATGGATTGAAGTTCTTCCACAGCCATTCCTCTTTATTTTTCCTGGTTTTGATGCGGCCGGGCCTCTCGCCACTCTCAGCGCCCTCCTCCTACAGTCTTTGTTTTAAAACCTTGTTTGTCTGATATAAATATGGCTATTTTCTTTTGACCTCTATTAGCATGATAGATGATTTTCCATTCCCTCACTTTCAATATGCAGGTGTCTGTAGGTCTAAAGTGAGTCTCTTATAGGCAGCATATAGATGGATATTGCTTTTTTTTTTAATCCATTTTGACACCGCTGTGTCTTTTGATTGGAGCATTTAGTCCATTTATATTCAGAGTGATTATTAAAAGATATGAATTTAGTGCCAATGTGTTGCCTGTAGAGTTGGTGTTTCTGATGATAGTCTCTGGTCCTTTCTAATCTTTGTTTCTTTGCTGTTGTTGTTGTTGTTTTCCCTCCAGTCAAAGATTACCCCATAAAATTTCTTGCAGGGCCGGTTTAATAGTCATGATTCTTTTAGTTTTGTTATTCAGGGATACACTTTATCTCTCCTTCTATTCTGAATGAGAGTCTTGCTGAATAAAGGATTCTTGGCTACATATTTTTCTCATTCAGCACATTGAATATTTCCTGTCACTCTGTTCTGGCCTACCATGTTTCTGTGGACAGATATATTGCAAAACTGATCTCTCTTCCTTGTAGATTAAGCACTAGCAAATCAAATTCAACAGTACATTAAAAGAATTGTTTACCATGATCAAGCAAGAATTTATTCCTGGCCCAAAGCCTGGTTCAATATTTGCAAATCAATCAATGTGACACACCACATTAATAAAAGAAAGGATAAGAATCATATGATCCTGTCAATAGATGCACAAAAAGCATCTGGCAAAATACAGCATTCATTCTTGACAAAACCCTCAACAAAGTAGGCATAGATGGAACATACCTCACATCATAAAGGCCATATATGGAAGGACAACTGCTAATATCATCATCAATGAGGAAAAATTGAGAGCCTTTCCCCTGTGGTCAGGAACAAGATAAGGATATCCACTGTCACCATTTTTATGTAACACAGTACTAGAAATCTTAGCCTCCGCAATCAGACAACAAAAGGAAATAAAAGGCATCCAAACTGGCAAGGAAAAAGTCAAACTTTAACTATTTGCAGATGTCATAATATTCTATGTAGAAAATCCAAAAGACTCTACCAAAAAGTGCTAGAACTAATACTTGAATTCAGCAAAGTCACAGGATATAAAATCAGCATGTAGAAATCAGTTGCATTTCTATACACCAATTTTGCAATTGCACCAAAAACAATAAGATACCTAGGAATAAACCCAACTAAAGAGGTAAAAGATTTATACTCTGAAAACTATAGAACATTTTGGAAAGAAATTGAAGAGGACACAAAGAAATGAAGAAGCATTTCATGCTCATGGATTGTCAAAATGAACATTGTTTAAATGTCTATACTACCCAAGGCAATCTACATTTAATGCAGTCTCTATCAGAATTTTTCACAGAGTTAGAACAAACAATACTAAAATTTGTACAGAAACACAAAAGATCCCAGATAGCCAAAGCAATCCTGAAAGAGAAAAACAAACTGGAGGCATCACAATTCTGTATTTCAAGCTATATTACAAAGCTGTAGTCATCCAGATATTATGTTATTGACACAAAAACAGACACGTAGGACCAGAATAGAGAACGCAGAAATGGACCTACAACTATATGGCCAACCAACATTTGACAAAGCAGGAAAGGATATCCAATGGGGGTGGGGAGGGCATGGGAAAAAGACAGTCTCTTCACAAATGGTGCTGGGGGAACTGGACAGTGACATGCAGTCACTGGATGGAATGAAGCTGGACCATTTTCTTACACTATACATAAAAATAAATTCAAAATGGATGAAAGACCTAAATATGAGATAGGAAACCATCAAAATCCTAGTGGAGAACACAGACAACAACCTGCTTGACCTTCACTCGAGCAATTTCTTACTAGACTCATTACTGAAGGCAAAGGAAACAAAAGCAAACATGAACTATTGGGACTTCATCAAGATAAAAAGCTTCTGCACAACAAAAGAAACAATCAACAAAACTATAAGTCAGCCTACAGAATAGGAGAAAATATTTGTAAGTGACATATTGGATAAAGGGTTAGTATCCAAAATCTATAAAGAACTCATCAAACTAAATACCCTAAAAACAAATAGTCCAGTTAAAAAATGAGCAAAAGACATGAATAGACACTTTTCTTTTCTTTTCTTTTTTATTTTTTTTTTAATGTTCTATTCATTTCCAAGAGAGAGAGAGAGACAGCGTGAGCAGGGGAGGGTCAGAGAGAGAGGGAGTCACAGACTCTGAAACAGGCTCCAGGCTCTGAGCTGACAGCACAGAGCCTGACGCGGGGCTCGAACCCATGAACTGCGAGATCATAACCTAAGCGAAAGTCGGATGCCTAACCGACTAAGCCACCCAGGCACCCCAAACAGACACTTTTCTTAAGAAGATATTTGATGGCTAACAGACACATGATAAAATTCTCAACATCAGTCATCATTAGGGAACTACAAATCAAAACTATGAGATATCACCTCACATCTGTAAGAATGGCTAAAATTAACAACACCACAAAAAACAACAGTGGTTGACAAGGATGACAAGAAAGGAGAATGCTTTTGCACTGCTAGTGGGAATGCAAACTGGTGCAGCTACTCTGGAAAACAGTATAGAGCTTCGTCAGAAAACTAAAAATAGAACCACATTATGATCCAGCATTCACACTATTAGGTATTTACCCAAAGGATACAAAAATATAGACCTGAAGGAGTACAAACACTCCAAGTGAGTACCAACCCCCAAGGCATCTTGTTGATTGGTAGTAGGAGTGACTTATTCTGGTCTTCATATGCTGATTGTACCTTGTGAAGGATCCTATTGTAGGAACTTCTTTTGTGATTATGGGAGCAAATATTTGTGTTTCCTGCAAAACATTTTTTTTTTTAATACTTCCCCTTAAGCAAACAGGCCATTGACCCCTGCTCACAAAGAACTAATTTTGCCTTTGCTATGCTAAAAAACATTGTCTTGTATGCTAAAGATACCTTCCTTCCCCATAGAATAAACATCTAAATCACCTACCTCAATCACTATTGAAGTTATGCATCAGTCTTCTACAAATTTATGTTCTGGGAAATTCTTACATATCAAAGAAATTTGTCATCAGAAATCACTGTCTAAGGCAAATGCCATTTCTGTGCCATCCCCTAAACACTTAATTATAAAATACAGTTGAGCCCCAGTCAGAGCAGAGATGTCTGCCTGGTGATTAGAAAGATTCTCATGGCTCTCTCACTCTCGCCAACACTGTCCATCCTTCAGGTTGTCCATCCTTCAGCAGGCCTCCAGCAATTGGTTCTATGTATCAAATTATTTTCTCTTATATTCTGAAAAATATACCTAACAAATCTGTTTGAAAATCATAACACACTTTGTTGAGTTTGCAATGTATATAGATACAATATATAAGACAACTACACAAAAGGGGAAGAGTAAAGAGTATAGTGCATGGTTTCTTAATTCTACCAAAAGTGATAAATACTAATTCTAAAGTGTCTCTTAACTTTTAAAGTTAATATGTATATTATAAACCCTAAGGAACCCACTAAAAAATTTGAACATAAAATGTAGTTTGAAAAATAGAGAAATAAAAACACAATACTAAAAGGGATTCAAATAACTGGAAAGAAGACAGAAAATGGAAAACAAAGGAATAAAACCAAAGGCAAAATAAAAACAAATAATAAAATTCTAGACATAAATTCTAGCATATCAATAATTACATTAAATGTAAATGATCTAAATACACCAAGTAAAAGAGGCTGTCTGATTGGATTAAGAAAAACAATATCCAATATAAATTGTTTAGAAGAAACCCACTTAATTATTTTCTTTTTTTTTATTATTTTTTTAAATGTTTTTTTAATTTATTTCTAGGAGAGAGAGAGACAGCGTGAGCAGGGGAGGGTCAGAGAGAGAGGGAGTCACAGACTCTGAAACAGGCTCCAGGCTCTGAGCTGGCAGTCAGCACAGAGCTCGACGCGGGGCTTGAACCCACAAACCGCGAGATCATGACCTAAGCGAAAGTTGGACGCTTAACCAACTAAGCCACCCAGGCGCCCCTTAATTATTTTCTTTAAATTTTAGTTAGCCAACATACTGTGCAATATTGGTTTCAGAAGTAGCATTCAGTGGTTTATCATTTACATACAACACCCAGTTCTCATCACAAGTGCTCTCCTTAATACTCATCACCTATCTACCTATCTCCTGCCCACCTGCCTCCATCAACCCTCAGTTTGTTCTCTATCATGAAGAGTATTCTGTGGTTTGTTTTACCCTCTCATTTCCCCCCCTCCACTTCTCATATGTTCATCTGTTTTGTTTCTCAACTTCCACATATGAGTGAAATCATATGGTATTTATCTTTCTCTGATAGAGTTATCACGCTTGTTACATAACACATTCTTGTTACATCATGTTGTTGCAAATGGCAATATTTTATTATTTTGATAGTAGAGTATATCAGTATATAAGTATATCCATTCATGAGTCTATGGACATTTGGGCTGTTCTCTTCATAGTTTACTATTGTTGAAAATGCTCCTAATTATTGTGTTTAAGTGTGAACTTGTTTACTAAATTCTTCTTTATTTATGTCTACTCTTAAGGCCATCAGTTTTCAGTCATTATATTTTTCAGTATTAGGATTCTATTTGATCTTTTCTATAGTTTCCCCTATTCTTTCATTAAATCCCCCACCTTGTATTTTAATTATTTGAGCTTATTTATCACACTTATTTTATTGACTTGGTTTGAGAATATAATTACATATATCTCTGTCTTTTACTGAATGCCAGGCATTAAATATAAAAATTGTGATATTAGCTTGAAACTATGGATGGTTTTTTAACTTAAAAAAGGATTTAATTTTGTTTCTAGCATGCATCTAAGCTATAGAAAATAGGAATATAAGATCATCTTATTATTACAAAGGCCTGAGATAATTTGAAGCTGAGATTTAGTTCTTCCCCTTGCTGCCACACTTCTCCTATGACTAAACCTTTGGAGTTACAAATAGAAAGCCTATGTATGTACCAGGGTCCTTCCTGCTTGGTGAATCTTAAAGTCCAGTTTTGGTTCTCCCAGTTCCTTGAGTCATCCCCAAACTCTACATATCTTCTCAAAATCTCCAACAGTGCTGTTAGAATTAGTAAATTCCTTGACAGTAGTACTAATTGCTACATAGTACTAAATAGTTGTAATTGTCAAGCTTACCTCTTTGCTTTCTTTCCTCTTCTAAATTCTAGCCTCCAAAATTTTGTTTTTGATAAATTTTCAATGCCTTTAGGTTTTTTTATGCCTGATTTTCCCAAATGTATAGTTTTTATCAATACATTCTCTGAAATAACCTGGTTGACCACTACTAGATTTGGAACTCAATCTGAATTGTATACATTCACTCTGATGAATGAGGGCGGTGTGTGTGTGTGTGTGTGTGTGTGTGTGTGTGTGTGTAGAGAAATAGAAAGTAGGGAATTAGGGGATCAACTAAGACATTAACATAACAGTATGAAGGTATATGGAAAAGATAATGAGGATATAACATGAGGTCAGAATGGTAAGAATAAGGAAGATTTGAGAGATTTTAGAAACATTTAGGACATAATATTGGCATCCTAAGTGAAAGCCTGAGGTCTTTCCAGAGCATCTTCCCCTTTTTGGTTTCTGAACTCCTGATTGTTTGGATACTGGATGGTTGTGCTGTTAACTGAGATAATAAATACAAGAAAGGACCAATACTGGATAAGGAGTTGGGAAAAAAATAAATTCAACTTTGGACATACTGCATTTGGGTATTTTGAACACATATACATAAAGGTAGGCGGAATTCTAAGGATTTTTCTCCCAAGATTCTTGTATCTTAATAATTCTATCAAACATTAATCTATATAGTATTGTGAAGGTACTTTGCGGATATAATCAGTTAACATTAAAATATAGTGTTTAACCTAGATTAAACAAGTGGGTCCAACATAATCACATGGACTATTAAAATTAGAAGAAGAGGGCAGAAGTGTCAGTCAAAGAGATATAGCAGAAAGAGACATTAGATTGACTCCAAGTATAAGGATTCTTGGTGCCATTGTTGGATCTGAGATATAGGTTCCCATATGCAAGGATTAGGGTGAAGTTTCTAGGATCTAAGGTCATCCCCTAGTTGACAGCTAGCAAGGAGGAGAAACCTCAGTCCTACAACCACAAGGAATTTTATTCTGCCAACAATCTGAAGGAACTTAGAAGTAAAATCTTCCTCAGGAGTCTCCAAAAGGAATGTATCCTACCAACCCCATAATTTTAGTTTTGTGAGACCAAGGGCAGAGGAACCATGTGAGATAATAAATAATTCTTGTTTTAAACTGATAAGTTTGCAAGAATTTGTTACAACAACTACATATGTATATATTTATATTTATACACACACATAAATACATTTCATATTTAGTAGCAGTACAATAAGAGGATGTAGTTATGTAGAGTAAGAGAAGTAGGTCAATAATATATACATGGGAAATAATAATGTTTAAAGGCTATTCAGCATAAGAAGATCCCAAAAAACTATAAGATGTGTTATGGAAGCCAAGAACAGAGAAAATCCTAAGCACAAACTAATGAACAGTAGTACAGCAATGTGAAATGCCATAGAAGAGAAAAATTATTAAATTATTGACAAGAACTGTTACTGTATAATACCTCATTTTCACTATATCACTTTGTGAATGGATACCTTTTTTCTTCTTGTAATAGTACCCTATTAGCTCACATACTGTCTTTCTCACTCATCAATAGTGTTAATAGAGTCCACCTCTAGGAAGCATAAAGATTCCATTTTAGTTAGAGTCCTCCAAGAAGTGTAGGCCAAAATAGAATCAGCCACACAAGCGATTTATTGGGAACAATTCCTGTAAAGATAAAAGGAGGTGAAAAAAGAATAGATAGACAGATTCTTCAGATTATAATACAGGTCTGAGTCCTGGAAAATGAGAGAGAGGAGGAAGAAGATTGCATATTAGAAACCACAGGCTGCAATGCAGTTCTGAGAAAGTTTGTCAAAGGGGAGGTACAGAGTAAAGATTACCTAGCAGAGGAATCACATGTTGGTAGAAATGGTACAGCTATAGTACCTTAAGCAAGTTTAGTCATTAGCTTTGAGCAACTCAGGGTGAGTGTGGTTTGGAAATAACACTGTAATGGATTCAAATTTGTGGTAGCTGGAAGCTTGTTAATTTGTCAGTATGGATTTTTACAAGGGTGCTTCAAAATATTGCTGAAATGAATAGACTGTAATATATAATTTTGGGATCTATTTGAAATAGAGTGAATATTGTTCCACTTTATTAGAGAGTTTATTATTAACTTTCCTAAACTTTTGATTATACTTGTTTCTATCCATGTCTTATATTTTCAAAATTAGCTTAATACCTGCATTCTGTTTTCACATGATTGCAGGCATTGAGAAAGGTGCAAACGTATTTCCTTCTCTTTCCATCTATTGTCTGATACCTGAAATTACACAATCAGATTTGTGGTACAGTCTCTCACACTTCATGTTTTCTCTTTCCTCTCCTTGAAGTGCCTTCCAATATTTTCTTCTCTGCTTATCTATCTTTCAAGGATCAGTTCAGGCATTGTCATTTCCAGGGAGCACCCCCACATACCCTTTCTATGCCCCTATAATACATCATATGTATATCCATCATCTGACTTATCCCACTGTACTGACATGACTCTGAGCTTTTAGAGTAGGGTGCTTTATCATTGTACTCCTTATAACTAGCACTGTGCATAGATCATAGTAATTATTCAGCAAATATTTGTTAAAGAAACAAATTTCACTAAAATATATATAGCCACAGGTATGTTTAGCACTTTTATTTAGTCATTTTCACTACTTGTGATTAGAAGTAGGTTTTGAATGGGGTAGGAGGTGGTCTGGAGGCTAGTGATGGGGGCACTACTACTGAACAAGGTTTTTAAAAAGGCCATTTCTGAGATCATAGAAAGTGTTCAGAATTGGAAGCCTGAGACTAAGTTACTTATTCAGACAAAACTCACAAGTTTTCAAAAAGCTGGCCCTGGGTTAGGCTTATTTTAATTTTAATATGTTACCTAAGCCCAAGTGGCTTGGTTTGGTAAACAAAGTTATTTTCGGCCATTAGTAAAGGCAAATGGCATTCAAACATCTGCTTGAGGGGAAAAGGTGTTTTCTTGATTTCCTACAGATGTGACCTCAAGAATGGCATGTTAGTTAAATCCAGGAGCAAATAAATCAATACCAAATGTGAAGTGGCATTTAAAGATTTATCTCATTGCCAATTTTTCTTTTAGAGCTGGCTTGATTTCTTTCAGTAACAGACCTTCAGGGACTCTACCAATTTGCGTGGTTTCCTTCATCATTTCTCCCCTGGAACACTCATTGACCTTTTGAGAATATTCCCAACTCCTCTTGTTTCTATAGTCTCTGTCTTTAGGACTCTGTTCAGGTTGAATGAGAACTAGACTCAAGGAACAATGTACCTCTGCCTTTTATAATACTGAACTTAAACAGTCACTGGGATAATCATCATGTTTTACAAAATAATGATGGGAATTATGACATGCTAGAGATTTTATAAATATATGTACTCTGAGTGATAATTATGAATATGTACCTTTTTTTTTCTTATAGTGAGTTAAAGATACTTAACTGTGGAAAACTTATCATAAAAAGGAAAAACAGAAAAGCTTTTTAAAAAAGTTTTTTAATGTTTTATTTATTTTTGAGAGAGAGAGAGAGAATGAACAGGGGAGGGGCAGAGAGAGAGGGAGACACAGAATCCTCGAAGCAGGCTCCAGGCTCAAACACAGCGCTATGTGGGGCTCAAACCCGTGAACCATGAGATCATGACCTGAGCTGAAGTCAGAAGCTTAACTGACTGAGCCACCCAAGTTCCCCAGAAAAGCTTTCTTTAACATTTATAGACATCATTTCTCTGCTTAAAACTTTCCGGTGACTTTGCATTGCCAGTAGAATAAGTTGAAGTATTGTCATGGTCTGTAAGACATGTGATTTGGTTGTAGTCTGATTGTATAAGTTCTCTTAGCATTTTCCCCTGGTTTCCTAGCTCCAGTAGACTTCCTTTTGATACTCACATATGTCTAGACATTTCTTGCCTTAAAAACCTTGCATATGATGAAGGTCCATCATATTTTTCCTGGTCTTCATGTAGCTGCTTCCTTTTCTTTTGATCTCAACTCAAATGTCATCTTTTTCAAAAGGCCTGCTCTGATGATCACAGATAAGGTAGGACCCTCCCCACCCTGTATGTATTCGATTCTATTTTATTTACTCTAAAGCACTCTGAAATTACCTTAGTGTGTTGACTGCATGAGGGCATGAGCTTCATATGTTTGGTCATGAAGAAAGGGATACTTAGCTGCAGATATCAACAAGCTTATAGATGATCCTCTCACCTTCAAGTCTAGTTCTTTGAAAGTACAAAACCTAATTCTGATTGGGCTGTTTGGATCAAGTGACCACACCTGAGCCAAATATTGAGTCCAAGAGGATAGGATATAAATTAGTCAAATTGGGATTACATGCCACCTACATGTAAAGGGTAGGACAAGCCCAGAGAGTGATACTGAGAATGTAAACAGAGGTTTTTTTCCCAAGAAAATTGGGGTAATTTTCCTGAAAAATAGTATAAATAGGGACTAGGAAGTGAAAACAGTGGCTGCCCACTATAAGAAATAGAAATGATATGCTTTAAAGGGTAGGAAGGCATTCCTCAGTGTGGATGTATCCTAATTTAGTTCACTAGTTCCATCTGGATGGATATTTTAAGTTGTTTGCAAAATAATGATGTGATGAACATCATTGTATATGCATTTAATTATATCAGGATAATCCCTTACAATGAAATTGCTGGAAAATAAAAGGCATCAGAATTGGCAAAGAAGAAGTCAAACTCTCACTTTTCGCAGACGACGTGATACTCTACATAGAAAACCCGACAGACTCCACCAAAAGCCTACTAGAGCAGTTCCATGAATTCAGCAAAGTTGCAGGATACAAAATCAATGTACAGATATCAGTTGCATTTTTATACACCAACAATGAAGCAACAGAAAGAGAAATCAAAAAACTGATCCCATTCAAAATTGCACAAAGAAACCATAAAATACCTAGGAATAAACCTAACCAAAGATATAAGAGATCTGTATGATGAAAACTATAGACAACTTATGAAGGAAATTGAGGAAGACACAAAGAAGTGGAAAAACATTTCATGCTCATGGATAGGAAGAATAAATATAGTTAAAATGTCATTACTACCCAAAGCAATCTACATATTCAATGTAATCCCAATCAAAATTGCACCAACATTCTTCTCAAAACTAGAACAAACTATCCTAAAATTTGTATGGAACCAAAAAGACCCCGAATAGCCAAAGTAATATTGAAGAAGAAAACCAAACCGGGAGGCATCACCATCCCAGACTTTAGCCTCTACTACAAAGTTGTCATTATCAAGACAGTACAGCATTGCCACAAAAACAGACACATAGACCAATGGAATAGAATAGAGACCTCAGATTTGGACCCAAAAGTGTACAGCCAACTAATCTTTGACAAAACAAATGAAATATCAGATAAAGGCCTAGTATCCAAAATCTATAAGGAACTCACCAAACTCCACATCCGAAAAACAAACAGTCCAGTGAAGAAATGGGCAGAAGACATGAACAGACACTTCTCCAAAGAGAACATCCAGATAGCCAACAGACACATGAAACGATGCTCAGCATCCCTCCTCATCAGGGAAATACAAATCAAAAATCACACTGAGATACCACCTCACACCAGTCAGAGTGGCTAAAATGAGCAAATCAGAGGACTCTAGATTCTGGCGAGGATGTGGAGAAACGGGCACCCTCCTACACTGTTGGTGGGAATGTAAACTGGTACAGCCCCTCTGGAAAACAGTGTGGAGGTTCCTCAGGAAACTAACAATAGAACTCCCCTATGACCCAGCAATAGCACTGCTAGGAATTTACCGAAGGGATACAGAAATGCTGAGGCATAGGGGCACATGTACCCCAATGTTCATAGCAGCACTCTCAACAATAGCCAAAACATGGAAAGAGCCTAAGTGTCCATCAACTGATGAATGGATCAAGAAGATGTGGTTTATCTATACGATGGAATACTACATAGCAATGAGAAAGAATGAAATCTGGCCATGTGTAGCAACATGGATGGACCTTGAGGGTGTTAGGCTGAGCGAAATAAGTCAGGCAGAGAAGGACAGATACCATATGTTTGCACATATAGGAGGATTAGGAGGAACCTAACGAAGGACCATGAGGGAGAAGAAGGGGAAAAATAGTTGGGGAGAGAGAGGGAGGCAAACCATGAGAGACTCTTGAATGCTGAGAACAAACAGAAGGCAGATGGGGTAAGGGGAGAGTAAGGAGGGGTGATGGGTATGGAGGAGGGCACTTGTGGGGATGAACACTGGGTGTTATATGGAAATGAACTTGACAATATACTATTTAAAAAAATGAAGTTGCTGGATCCTGTCATATGTATTACAGGTTTGTTTTAGGAAAGTTCTTCTATGTGGGAACAGATTTTCTTGTGAAAACTTATTCCCCTTGTTAGAACAGTCCTGTTTAATAGAAGTATAGTATGAGCCACATATGTAATTGTCAATTTTCTAATAGCCATGTTAAAAAAATAAAAAAAAGTGAAATTAATTTTAAAAATGTAGTTTACTTAACCTAATATGTCAATAATGGTATCATTTCAACATGTAATTAACATAAAAAATTATTCATGAGATTTTTTCTCTCATGCTAAAGTCTTTGAAATCTTGAAATCAAGTTTATACTCACAACACAACTAATGATCAGTGGATGTGCAATTAGTGACTATCTTATTGTAGAGTGCAGCTCTAGAGTATCCTAGTTCTAGTAAGCATATGGGGACTTTACACACCAAAGTATTTTCAGAAACTAGTTTCTGGGTGACTGTTTAAAGCTAGTGCTAAAGTGAACCTAGCGTAAATCACCCATTAATCAAAAGTCTCACTCTAAGTGATGGTTTGAAGATATACAGAGGACTTGGCAACATCTGAAACTTTTTGTGAGGACACAGGTATAGACACCAGGAGGAGGCTTGATAGAAGAGCTGAGTGAAGCCCAGAATAATGAAAATTTTGTTAGTGGGTATAGTGAGAAAGGGCACAAATCTGGGAAAACTTAACTAAGCTTCCCAGAAGAAAAGAATACTGAATCTGGTGAACTGTGGTTATCTGGTTATCACCAGACAGGTAAATTCCACTGTGATCAGAGAATTCATCAGACTTTGAGAGCCTGGGTGAAATATGCTTTTAGACTAAAGATGTTTTTGTTTTTTTTTTTACTCTGATATGAAAAAAAAAAGTCTAATATATATTGAGTGCTTACTCAAGCTGTGTTCTGCATATCCACTTGTTCCTTACAACATGTGAATTAGGTACGTAGTTACGCCAAGATAAAAAAAGTTGAGACACAGAATAATTATTTTCACATCTAGCACTGGTAGAGTTAGATTTTAAACCTCGAACTTCTAACTCCAATGTCCATGTGCATTAACTCTGTTCTAATTTATTCTCACTGTACTAACCATGTTCATATAACAGCCTTTTGACTAATAATCTAATTTCTTACGCACACTGACTTAGCAAGTAGTACCCTGAAATTTTAAACATAAATATTCTAGTGACCAAAAGTTAAATTCCCTTTTGAAAATTAATATTTAATAATTTAACCTACGTGTTTATGTCCTATAAAATGGCCAATGATCAACTCTAGGCATGAAAAAAAATCTGAAGTTGAAACCCAAATCCTGAACCCTGGGGATTCCTTCAGACCCTACCTGAATAGACAGTCTTCCCCCCTCTTTTTGTTTCTCCATCTCATTTTTAAGATTTTTGTATACTTGTTTAGGGAAAGATTGCCTTGGGATAAATAAGAAAGTACTATTACCTTAATGTAACAGAAGAGTAGCATGGGACCGGAACAATAATTTAATTGTTCTTGATTGCTTGTGATATGCCGCTGAGCCTCAAAGAAGTACCTGGGGGAGTATGTGATAAAAATGTTGGGTGTCAGAGTGTGCATTATCTGATTCTGATTCCTAAATCTAGTGGCAGACACAATATTATGACAAAAAAGTTTTATAAAGTCAAAAGCCTGAGAATGCAAAGGTTTTTGTTTCTTTGCCATTAGTGACTTTGAGGTTTCAACTAGAAATCTGTCTATTTAGGACAGATCTGACTTTAGAAACTCACAACTTTTCTCATTGGTTAAATAAATCACTTATATCTAAAAATATGTACTTCTTAACTGTTCACTTATAAAATTTAGGAGTCATCTGTTTTTTTAAAATGCATATTTACTTACTTTGAGAAAAAGAGAGCAGCGTGCAAGCAGGGGAGGGGCAGAGAGAGAATGCCAAGCAGGCTCAGCAGTCAGCACAGAGCCTGATACATCAGGTTTGATCTCACAAACTGAGATCAGGACAGGAGCCAAAGTTGGTAGCTTACCAGACTGAGCACCCTGGTGCCCCTAGGGTCTGTCTTTGTAGTGGAAGTGTTAAATCAGTTAAGGGAGCCATTAGGCTGAGATGGTTTTAATGCCTTCCCAGCCTAGTGAGCAAAACAAAAACCTAAGGGTATAAATGCCTCAAGGTTAAGAAATCTAAACAAGATCAACCAATCACAAACAGCCAACTATGCTTTGTCAAATAAATGAACTGCTTAAACTATGGCCTGATTTGGATTGATTTTTGCTCAAACTCTTAGAATTTTTAATATGCCTTGTTTTTCGTTTAACAGAATTATGGAAAGGGTCCATGAAATTATCTCACAAGGCACTTAAATAAGGCATCCTTAAAGATTTCCAGCATATTTTGTTCTGTTGTGGTACCAACCTTGGAGGAATACAAAGAAATAAACAAGTATTCCTCCTACTCATAAGCCAGGAAAGGAGCAGTGTTATGCATAGTATTTACAAACAACACACAAAATGATTATCAAATTCAGATAGTAGATAAGCACAAGGTTGAGCAAATAGTCTTAGGATTTAAAAGTTTAAATTGCAGAGAAAATGGCTCTTTCTTCCAATGAATTGTCTTCTTGAAATATTTGAAATATATTACCAAGTCCAACAGGCTTAGAGCATCTCAAAGGTGGTGCTCAGAGAAGGCAGATTCTGTCTTTTTTTCAACTTGCTTTGGTGGAATCCTAACAGCTTGGTAGGCAGGGATGTAGTAAAACTACCTGAGGCAGGGACTGTGTTCTCTAGTTTGTCACTGTATCTTGGGGGGTGTCAGGGACATATGCAAATGCTGCCAAATAAATGAGAGACTTATATTGCTGAGAAGTTTTCATCAGTGGTGGTTTGGCTACACAGCTGGCATTTAGACCTCTTGGTATGCTGCCATAGAGGAAATTTAACAGAGTTAAAGCAGATGACCTTACTGTCATCTTCAATCTTGAGAGACTATGACTTTAAGACCTTTCAAAAGACTGGTAATTTGATGGGAATAATGGAGCAGAATATCTAGTCCCTCAGTCTCAGGAGTCACCCTCAGATAGAATTTGGGGATCTGTTGATGAAGATAAACACATACAAGCTGGGACATAGGGTTTGTCTGATACAAGTTTAAGTTCAGAGCCTCCCAACAATTTTGCAAAAACCAAATTTTTTTTTATTATATGAGGCTCAGAAATAACCTCACTGAAGTGTTGGAGGACTTCTCTCAAGGCCTGAAAGCTCCATGGGAACCATTTAAGTCTGGGGGAGGCACATAGGAGAGTTAAACTTAATTGGCTCCTTTTTTTTTTTTTTTTTTTTTGGCTCCTCTGAGACCCTAGCTGTCTCAATATATATATGGAGGTAATGACACTTGCCACCTTGAATTCATTAGTATAATAGCTTTAATGATTTTATTTATTCCTATAAAGTTGCTATATAAATGCAAATGATCACCAAAAATGATAATTAACAGTCATAAGCTGCTAACCACTCATACCTAATGTCCATATGTCAGAGAATGAGAAATATAGAGGTATTAAGAAAACTGTCCCTTCTTTGTGCTAAATATGGTGACAGGCATTTGAAAAAGCTGTGCCTTTCTCTGGTTCCATAGCCTGAGTATTTTTGCTGACTGAGGGAAATAACTGATAATAATTCATCTTTCAGAACTGTTAAATGCTAGGGTGGCAAGATGCTGCATTAAATATGGAGGGTGAGGGGGAGAAAGGGAGCAAGGAGTCTATTTCCAGGTGGGAAAACACAAAGTCCCCAAACCTTAAGTGCATTTAATAGAGAGAGATTTATCATGATTTGTACACTGTCAGCACTGTACACAAACAGCCTTACAAGATGAAAAAGTGCCAAAAGCAGGACCCAAGCATCTCAGACTGAATGTAGCTCAGCCCCAAATGCATTGTTTTTTTCTGCCCTGACCAGATACTAGGTAGCACTCATTGACAATATTGATCATCTCCATGAAACCAACAATCTGATTGAATAACAAAAGCTTCAGGTCTCTTGATTCAAATTTAGAAAGAGAGGGAATTTTTGTTGCTACAAATGTACTTCTTTTGCCATTAAGTTCATTTGCCTATTCTGCTGTTACATTACAAAAAAAGATAAGTTAAAATGCTGGATAAAGGTGTCCAGGCAGTCATTCCTATAACACGTTGATTCTGCCACTTTTTTTAAAGGATAAATTTCATATGGTTTGATTTTTTACAATGTAAACTGGATCACAGTTTTTGTTTTTCTTATTAACTGCCGTGCTGTATTCCTTTAATAGTCCTGATACTGGTGTACACGTGGCCCAATCCTCTGCTTAACATAATAAATAGAGCATTAATTATGAGTAAGGAATTTTTACCATTAGTTTAGCTCTTTATCTTCCTTGGTTTGCTTAGGACTGTTATTTTTACATTCTTTGGGCATTTCTTATTTACAGTCGCAATAAGATCTTAAATTCTTGCCTTACCTTTGTAACTGTTCATATTTTATAGATTGCCTCTTTAATCTATTTCTTGATCCAAGATCAAGTGTTTCATTTGTTTATAGATAATTTACTTCTAATGGTTATTTGGGGTTTTCAAGCTTAAAATGCCGGTGGAAATGAGGAGTTCAGGAAAGAGACTCAAAGTACTTTGGGGTCTAAGACATTTAATTTTATCCCAGGGGGTTAACTTTCCCATGCAAGGTGAGAAGGTTGATAATACTTAAAAGACTGGTAAACTCATGAAATGACTTCTAAAGTCTAATGTAATTTGCTTTTTAAAAAGAGGTTCAAAAGAGAATACATACAACCAGAGAATTAGTCCTGAACCTTTTTTTCCCTCTAGGCAAATAGGGAAGTTGGTGTGGAAAGCAGGAGAAATTCTCTACCTGCAGCCAGAGAATGGTAAATTTTAACAAATAAGTGGTAATATTTTCAAAACATGTTTTAAAGCAGTCCAACCTCAGTTACAGGATTAGAGTGATTTGAATCCTCAGCAAAATTTTAAGATTTCCAAATTTGTTTTTCTTTCCATTTTTTCATTCTGGTGTTAGCTTTGCTTTACCTGTTTTAACTGTTCAAACCTCAGCTGGGAATGTAATACCTCATATGCCCTCTCTTCCCATAACCTTCAAAATTCCTTTCTTTGTAATGTGATTTCATCTAGGTTAGGAGAAAAATAATTGGAACCAACTCCCCTTTACCAGAGTATTTATGTACATAATAGAAAAAGAAATCTCATAAAAGTGGTAATATTTTATTAGTGGTATAATGGCTACTTTACTGGCTTTGCCCACTCTGATTGCCCACTCTGGAAAATGGAAGAACAGAGCCATTAGTTGAAGATTGCCAGAGGCCGGCTCTGGCAGGCCCAGGGGTCCCTGAAGGATGGACGGTGTTGGCGAGAGAGAGAGTGAGAGAGCCCTGAGATTCTTTCTGATCACCAGGCAGGCATCTCTGTCCTGTCGGTTTTGGTGTCTTTATTTTAAGGTTCAGCAACAACATGAAGTCAGAGAAAGGAATTTCTACAATGGGAGGCCTTTTGTGATAACAAGTTTTTGATATTCTGCAGAATTATCCCAGTCATAGTGAATTTACAACCAAGGAATTAACAGGATGCTTTTAGTGAAAAACAGGATAATATATAGGTTAAGTTGTATATAGATAAGCTAGGAGTCATTCTGTCTGGCTCTCAAGAGGATGAATGTTTCTGAACTGGTTTGTTTGTGGAAACCTATTTGATGCTGAATGTGTGAACAGCATGGGGGCCCGAAATGTGTTAACATTTTGCTTTTGGGTATGTGTTAACTACTCTTATCTATCCTCATCCCAGCTGCCAGTAGGGAGGGTGTTTGTGGAATGTAGGCCTTGAGGAAGGGACTGTTATGCATCACCAATTAGTAAGTTATGTTTTGCCCTTATCTGTACCTTAACTCTAAATTAGGCTCTTTTGACATGGGACCAGGCTCAGTTGTAACTCTTGTGTTCTTAACCCCCTTTATTATCTAAGTCTTGGATCTGCAAGGCCCATAGGAAGAACCTTTTGACAATCATCCACAGAGCTTTCATCTAAAATCTCTTTTGTAAAGGCAGAATATGCTTTTCCTTATGAGGTATCTGTGTTCAGAATATTGGTCTGATATGGAATATTGTGAGGCCTGGTCAATACCAGCAGGCTCATTTCCAACATGAGCCAGTAGTAGCAGAAAGAGATACCAGGTTTTGTTTCTCATGGCAGGAGCTGTGCAAACACTGCCATTTCCTTGTTGTGACTGCCATCCAGAGAGGCCGGTGTGGCTCACAGCAGAAGGTATCTTTCACAGATGAAGGACATGGGAATGTTGGTCCTAAAGCCAAACATTTACCAATCCTAATATATATTGAACTATGTTCAGAGAAACTATGCTTTAAAGCAACTGAGACTGGGGTGCCTGGGTGGCTTAGTCAGTTGGGTGGCCGACTTCAGCTCAGGTCATGATCTCATGTTTCATGGGTTTGAGCCCCGCGTAGGGCTCTCTGATGACAGCTAGCTCAGAGCCTAGAGCCTGTTTCAGATTCTGTGTCTCCCTTTCTCTCTGACCCTCCCTGTCTCATGCTCTCTCTCTCCCTCTCTCTTAGAAATGAAGAAAACATTAAAAAATTTAAAATAAAGCAACTGAGACTATTAAATAATGCTTAAGAAGAACTTAGCATGGTTCTCAATTTTAGTTGTTCATCAGAATCGGCATTTCATACTGAGATTTTTTTTCACATAATTTCAGGGAGCTTATTTATCTACCCTTAAAGCCCATATATGAACAACATTACAATTCTTTTCTTTTCTTTTTTTTTGTGTGTGTGTTTCAAGTTTTTATTTAAATTCTAGCTAGTTGGCATACAGTATAATATTGGTTTCAGGAGTAGAATTTAGTGATTCATCACTTAAAGATCCAGTGCTCATCACAAGTGCCCTCTCTAATACCCATCACCCACTTAGCTCATCCCTCATCTACCTCTCCTCCAGAAAACCCTCAGTTTGTTCTCTGTAGTTAAGAGTGTCTAATGGTTTCTCTCTTTTTCTCCCTTCCCCTACATTTATCTGTTTTGTTTCTTAAATTCCACATGAGTAAAATCATATGGAATTTGTCTTTCTCTAACTGACTTGTTTCACTTAGGATAATATACTCTAGCTCCATCCACATTGTTGCAAATGGCAAGATTTCATTCTTGTTTATGGTTGAGTAATATTCATATATATATATATATATTCTTATATATATATATATATATATATATATATATATATATATATANATATATATATATATATATATATATATATATATATATATATATATGAGTTGCTGGATATTTGGTTCAGTGTTTCTCAAGTGATTACAATAACATAGCAACAACAACAGCAACTGACAAAATGAAAATTACATTCTACTGAGACCAAAACCCATTGACCTTACCTAAAGTAAGCAATCAATATATATTAGCTGTTGTTATTAACATGGAAAAGAATTATCCAAATGATTTACTTTGAACTCCAGAAGCATTAAATGATCTATGAAGAAATGCTGTATGATCTCTTCCCTTCTTCAAAACTAAAAGGCACATTTGAAAAGTCCTTTGCTAAATAAATCTATTTCCCAGATTTTTGTGAATCTAGCCCTCTGTCTCTGAACATCTATTGACATTCTTTGAAAGTAGAATTTAGAAGAATATATTCTTAGTATAGTTTCTAAAGGTTTGATTTAAGCAGGAGTACATAAAGCAAGCTACATGTAACATATAATTGTGTTCTGTATAATTTCCTTTTTTGTGAGGTACCTGGGGTGACTCAGTTGGTTAAGTGTCCAACTCTTAATTTCCACTCAAATCATTATGTCATGGTTCAAGAGATCAAGACCCATGTCAGGTTGTGTGCTGACAGCTTTGGATTCTCTCTCTTTCTCTCTCTGCCCCTCCTCTGCTTATCCATTCTCTCTCTCTTGCACACACATGTTCTTTCTAAATAAATAAATAAATAAAATAGATAAATAAACTTTAAAATGTCCTATTTTGCAATATTAAGTTATTGGTCCTCTTACCAGATCAATTGCAGCCCTATGGAATATCATGTAGTCATTTCTGACATTTCATCAGCATCTAGAACTGTACCTGGCACATATTAAATAGGTTCAACAAAGGCTTTTTTGAATAAATTGAGTAAAAACAATCAATGCATTTAGGAAAATTATCTCTTATCTGGTCTAGAGTCTTTCTTTACTTATTATGTCATTGTCTGTTAAACTTTTCTTATGTCTCATCCTATTTGGAGGCAATAGAGGTTTATTTCAGTGGTGTTTTAGTAAATTCTAGAATACTTTAGTCTAGTGGTCAAGAGTATTGACTCCAGACTTGGACTCTACAGCTTCAGTGATTGTGATAACACAGGCACATTCTTGAACCTTTTTGTGACTTTTGCCTCAACTTTGAACAAAAACTAATGATTATTTTGCCCCACAGGGTATTCTTGGAGGTTAATGGAAATAATACGTGTAAGGTACTTAACACAGTGCTTGCACTTATAAACACTTTGTGTTAAATTCAATCAGAAGTTTTACAGCAAAGCTACAGTCCTGGAGTCTTGGCTTCTATTCTTTTGTCTTTACTAGTTGCTAGTACAGTATTGTGTACAGCAAAGCTACTCAGAGATGTGCTTCTGTCTATCCCTCACACACATGCTAACCTAGAAGCAATACCCTAAGCTAACACCTAACATAGGTGTTAGAAACATCAGTCCCAGGAGTTAATGGGACATTCTGAGTAGAAGAGTGCTAGTAAACACTTCTTCTTTTCAAAGCCTCATGTAATGTCCAAAAGATCTCTTAAAATTCTGTGCAAAAAGACTGAAGAGAATCTAGGATCCTCTTCAGATTTAAGAGTTATGAGTCACTGAATTCAACAAAATACTCTTTTTGATGTGGAAATGCAGTATAAAATAGTTAAATAACCAGGTATATAGCATAGGAATTGTAATAGTGTCTATATCTCTCTTCTATTGAGGAGGGGTAGTATAGGTAGAAATGGGGCTGTTCTAAGCTCACAATATGAAAAGGACTTTATAGGATGCTTTATTTTCTGTACTCCTTCATGTTTGTGGCAGAAAACAAAGGGTTAGTTCACAAGGCTATGGGCCAGAGAGCTTGGAGTATCCATAGGGAACAAGTTTCAGCATTCAGCACACAGATGAGAGAACCCAAACACAAGGTGTTAACACATGCAGGAAACCTAACATTTGGCAGAGGGCTTTGGAGAGAGCAAATCTTTTTAGCAACACTAATAATAATGCACAGTAAATGTTTGGATAAGAAAAGCTGGACATTTTGGAAATTTTGAGAAGGGAATTGTGGGCAAACAAAGTCACATGTAAAGCAGGAACCAGTTAGAATACAAATGGTTTAGTATGGTAGAAACATAATGTGGGGTGAGGTTTTTCAAAACATTTTTATTGAGAAGGTGATTTTTAGATTGTTGCAGTTAACTCTCCCCAAACACTTAAACTAAACTTAAACTGCAGTTTTCGTCTGCTGGGTATTACATGAGGAGCTCTGGTCACTGCAGTGTAAAACTCTAACAAGCAAATGGATTCAAGTTGTAGGGGGGCACCTGGGTAGCTCAGTCGGTTGAGCCTCCAACTTCGGCTCAGGTCATGATCTCAGACTCATGGGTTCGAGCCCCACATCAGGCTCTGTGCTGACAGCTCGGAGCCTAGAAGCTGTCTTCGGATTCTGTGTCTCCCTCTGTCTCTGACCCTCCCCTGCTCACGCTGTCTCTCTCTCTCTCTCTCTCAAAAATAAATAAAACAAAAAAATTTAAAGTTGTAGGAGTGGTTTAAGTTTAGCTCAGTACCTGGTATAGTATAATACTTTAGCTTTGAGTTCAGACAGACTAGGTTCAAATTCCATCTCTGTGACTTGCTGACTGTGTGACCTTGAGCAGGTCAATCAATGTCTTTGAGCCTAAATTCTATTTTACAGAAAGTGGGGATAATAGTATCTTTCCCACAAGGTGGTTGTAAGGATTAAATGAAATTGTGTATAGGAAATATATAACACTGTGTCTACCTTATAGTTAATGTTTGGTGAGAGCAGATGATGATTGTTGATAACAGCAATAACTGAACAGGCTTAGGAGGGAGTCTTAAGAGTTTTTAATGTCAGAAAATGGACAGAACAGACTGAAATTTAGATAAACAAACACATCTCAGTCCCTAGATTATGTTGTGGAAAAGGAGAACATCACACCTTCACAAGAGAGAATGTATAGGGATATATGTGACTGACCTTCTTATATACCTGAAACTTAGATGAATAAGGAAATATAATCAACATGGACCTTGCTCACTTACACATGCTTTGCTCTCATTAGTTGACCAGGTAATATTACAAGAATAACAATAAACTTAGTAAACTCTGACAAGCTTGATTCTAGAACGTTAGAATATCACAATATTTTCTTACTGGAGTGAGTGCAATAATGGAAAAATCATCTTATTGGGTTGTCAGTGATAGAAGAAATATATGCATACTTTAAAAATTAACTTTTTTGAAGTTTATTTTTGAGAGAGAGGGATAGAGAGCAAGAGCACAAGTAGTGGGGTGGGGGGTGACAGAGGGAGGGAGACAGAGAATCCCAATAAGGCTGCATGGTGTCAACACAGAGCTCAATGCTGCAGGGCTCAAACTCACAAACCGTGAGATCATGATCTGAGCCGAAGTCAAGAATCTGACACTTAACCGACTGAGCCATCCAGGAACCCCTAAAGAGAATCACTTTTAAGAAAGCTGTTCCTCTTGCAGTGGTTTTTCACAGCTAAATGGGACTAGTCAGATCTTATACTAGGATGTGCCAGTGGTGTTAAAGGAACATGCCTGCTATTCTTCTAAATTTCCCCATGCTGTCCTTTGCGACTATACTTTCCACATAAATGTTATGTAAGGCTTTCCTTTTTCCTGAATTGTTAATTAAAACCATTTTTGAAATGGTGGAAAATTTTATCTATGCTACCATCATCCATGTCAATAAAATATTTTTCTACTGATCCTCTCATGCTCTAAAGCTAGGCTTCTTGCTATTCCATAATAGCCCCGACTCCTAAGGTGATTACATTTTATGCTGGCTCATGGCATAAACCTTCAAAACCACCAGCTGAGTTGTCATTGTAGTAGAACTGATTCCTTTATTGATGTACAGTGCTTGAGATGTCTTTGTTCTCCTGGCTTCCCACTGGTTATCAGATGACAGTTAAGAAGAAAAGAAAAGACCATAACTATCAGAGCAACACTGGGGTCTCTAATGATATTAGAGGTTACCTTCTCTTTAAGAGAGCATTTGTTATTTT
The DNA here is from genome assembly GCF_003009895.1 of Hyaena hyaena. NCBI lineage: Eukaryota > Metazoa > Chordata > Mammalia > Carnivora > Hyaenidae > Hyaena > Hyaena hyaena. Next base: position 234,466 of record NW_024082200.1, on the reverse strand, counting down.
AACATGATTGGATCATCCAAATATGTCACACTGGGCACTTCAGCTCAGCTACAGACTGGGGCTTTGGAAAGCTTTCTTCCTGATCCCAGAGTTCATCTCATTTTTGGCTGTAGGAAATCTATGCCTTGAGAAATTAGCTGTCTGGAACAATCTTTAATCTCTGTAGATGGCATTTTTTGTTGCTGTTGTTGAAGTGCTGCCCAATTGTGAGGAAAAATATAATTTTCCTTATAATGCAGAGAAAGAAAGTTGTCTGTCATTTATTATTTTTTATTAATTTAATAAAATTTTTAATTTTTTTAAGAAAAGTGCTTAAGGCTGGCCTATTACTTTCAGAAAAGAGATAATACTTTTCACTTGGGCTGAGAAAACTTCAGTTATTTTGCTTTCTTTTTTTTTTTTCTTGTATTTTATCTTGACTACTGATAATTTTTTTTTTTTTTTTTACAAATAGTTTATTGTCAAATTAGTAAATTGACATACTGAGACATTCTTTGGGGAAAAAAATGTAGGGCATTTAGAATTGGCTTGCAGTCTGTAGATAGCCTATCAAAAGATTCAGAAATAAGCCTTGATTAACCAACTTTCTTATTTTGAAAACTTCTCCGAATCTGTTATTATGTAAAACAAATAAACTCTGTATATGTGTATACTGTTCTTACAGAAATGGGAATTCGTTCTCCCCTCTACACTCACTTCTTCTCCATGGTGCAGTGGCTAGGTGACTTGATTAAATACTTTGTGTTTAAAATGTCTTTCCTAAATCTCAGCTAGAAGGTTTTAATCCTAATGGAATACATGCACAGATTTTACATACTTGTTTTGTGCAACAGCTACTTGGCAAAGGGAGTTGGAATGCAGATGTAACCTTTAACAAGGAAAACTCAAGACAAACCATGTCAAATTGTATTGAAATAGATGGAAGCTGAGATCACCATTGAGAAAATGTATAGACTATAATTCAAATGGCCAAGGTAGACTGTTTAAAACAAAAGTCAATCTAATAACAACAACAACAAAAAAGTCAAAAACTATTTTACTTGTCAGTAAACATTTAAATTCTCCAATCCATCTCCTCAAACAGTTTCATGTCATACTACTCAGCCCTATTATCCCAGACTTAGGGGCTCCAGTCACAGTTCATAGCTAATCCATTCCTTCTGTGTTACTAGTAGTTAAGTCTTTTTGTGCAGAAGTCACTAACGACAGTGGAAAACACTCTGCTTTCTTACAAGTAGACCCTGAAGGCTATGGCTTCCTCAGATATATCAGGCTGCTATACTGATCTGACTAGTCATAGTGGGAGAAGTGTCCAGCTTATTCCTGTGATCAATCTCACCAACAGTGCAAAGACCCCATGGCTAGAATTGTCATAACTTCTGCCTTGTAACCAAAGCTGCCCAGAGCTAGTGGGTACATGGACTCTGATGGATAGTTGTGGGTAGAAGAGTAGGGAGCCAGCATGTGGATATTTCAGAATAACAGCCCTAGCTGAAGATAGAGCATAGTAAGACATAAGATAAAGTGAGCTTGAAGAAAGGATCTCCAATAAGAAAAGACTTCTCTTGAGTCTCCTACTTCCCCTGGGATCAGATGCCTGTGTTCAACCATATGCTTTGTTAATCTGCCCTGTGTATCTCATGTAAATAATTGTCACTTACTGAATACTGACCTGTGTACCAGGAACTACATACATTAACTTTAAGTTCATTCGCAGCTATTAGTATTATATCCTTTCTGTTTTACAGATGAAGAAAATGAGGCTCTAAGAGATTAAGTAACATGCCCCAATTCAGTTAGTACATATGTATTAGGATTCAAACCCAGGTATATTCAATTCCTGTGCTTTTAACTACAATTCACAGTTACCTCATTTTCTCTCCATGTTTTGCTAGTCTCTTTCCTACTCTGAAAAGTCTCAGGTTTGGTTGTCAAGGTACTATCTGAGAGCAGGATTCTCCCTGGAGCATCCTTATCTGTACTGGTGGCTCATCATGACAAGAACACCGACTGGACTGGTGCTCATTGCTTGACCACAAGGTTCCAATGCAAATGCTGGGTGAAACACAGTTAAAACAAGTAACTTTTGGCAAACAAAATAGCATCAACTATGTGACACTGACGGACTTCAAATTATTCCCATGCAAAAAGTCTAATGAAAAAACAGAGCCATAGAAATCAACCTTTCTTTCCTTCTTTCTTTCCTTCCTTCTTTCCTTCCTTCCTTCCTTCCTTCTTTCCTTCCTTCCTTCCTTCCTTCCTTCCTTCCTTCCTTCCTTCCTTCCTTCCTTCTTTCTTTCTTTCTCTCTTCCTTTTTCTTTCTCTCTCTTTCTCTCTCTTCCTTTCTCCCTTCCTTCCTTCCTCCCTCCTTCCCTCACCCCTCTTTCCCTTCCTTCCTTCCTTCCTTCCTTCCTTCCTTCCTTCCTTCCTTCCTTCCCTCCCTTCTCTTATTTATTAAAAAAACCATCAACAACACTAGTAGTAACCATAAACACCTCATTGTATTAAAAGCGAGGAATGAATGAAATGATTCATATAATACATTCATTTCAGAACTTGGCACATGGAAGAATCAGTAGATAATACTGTGACAGAAATTGTTGATTGTGTATTTGATCTTCTCCTTCTTTGCTGACAAACTTCATCTGAGTGGAGTAGCAATATGCCTAGAAAAGTGCGTACGTTCCTGCTTCTTGAGCTAGAGGTGCAGTTCTGGTCAATTTATTGTAGGTGGAAGTCTGAAAGTTTCTGAAAAAGGTTTCACTTTCCCATTCAAAGGGAGCATATATACCTAATATCACCCCTTCCTCAGTTTCTCTTCCTCAAATGTGAATCTCATATCAGGAGTCAGAGCCAAAATATGTGATGGAAGCAGCAAGCGAAGGACAATTTCAAGAGAATTGCAGTCCAAATACCATCACCCTAACTAAACTGACACCAACAGGTGCCCATATGCAGCTTTCTTCCTATGTGAGAAAAATTCACCCTATTTCATCATTTTTATACTGAGTCCGCAACAAGGTCTTCTGTTATTTGTGTGGGTGAAAACATTCCTAATAGGGTTATCTATTATCATTTTTACTATTTTACTTAAAGCCATGCATTATTTTATTTAATTTCTGAAAAAATTCAGGAAGGTGAGTATTGAGTATTGTTATGCTGCTCTTTTTTTTTTTCCACTTGGGACTCAAAATTAACTGGAGCTTATGAATAAAATAATATTTTTGTATTAAAAATACTAGTGATAATAATATAATGAATTAAAATAATAAAGTAGTAATGTAATAATTGGCTGACAAATTTTTGAGCACTTATTCTATGCTGTTTGCATTATATTTGTTTAATCCTCACAACTCTGTGCAGGAGATGCTGTTTATCACTTCAGTTTTACAGATGAGAAAGGTAAGGCAAAGAAGTATTAAATAACATGCTGAGGTTCAGCTTCAGGTTTTAGATCTTTCTGAAACCAAGCTGATGTGCCTAATAACCTAACTAATCCTGTCTCCCTTCCTGCAGTTCCAAAATGCTTTCTCTTTCTTCCAAGTCTTTGTGCATACTATTCCTTATGGCTAGAACAGTTTTCTTTCTACTATATTTTCTTGGCTAAATCTCATTTATGTTTTACATCTCAGCTTAAATATGTCTTCTCCTTGGCCTTCCCTCACACTCTCTTCCCTGTGTGATTCCATCTTCTTTTGTGTTACTCCTATCATAGCACTAGTCCACTCTTTGGCATGTTCTATCATTTATCCTGCTAACCCATCAGACTGTTGTCTTGCTGAATGCTGGCTCTATGCCTTGTTCATCAACATTTTCCTAGAACTTGGCTTATAGCAAACAGACAGTGAATAAAAGGTATCAGAGATGACTGACCTTTTGTCTTAGTTTGATACATGAGGGGAGTGATGGTGTCTGGGGAGAATGGAACAAAAGCAGGTTTGGGGAAAGGGAGGGATAATGGGCTCAGTTCTAGAGTACCCATCAGGACTTGCATGCAGGTTGGTTCATGTAGTGACAGTGAAATCATGCTTGCTATTTTAGCACTTATGCTATCAGCCCTAGGAGGGCTACTTAGTCCATGGCCAAAAAAAGAAAAAACAAATGCTCTGAAAAGGTGGCAGTGTGTGTCTCTGGAAGGCAAGCCTAGACTTGTGGTGGGAGTTAAAGAAATGCAGAATTACAAAAAAGAGTCCCTCCCACGGATGTCTAAAAATGATGTTCCTAGCAGCTTTAGGTATCACAGTTGTGCAGGCAGAAAAAAAAAAAGTATTTGATTAACTCACTGGCATTATCTCTGAGGTGTGGGTGTCTTGGAAATCTGCATGCACAATATTCCTTTCAGATAGGCTATTGGGCATTGTTCTACATATGCTATATTGCTTCTTTTCAGCTCACTTTGTACATGACTGAAGTTATATACTTTAGAAATTGCCCTTCCCAAAGTTAAGACAGTTATGGTTATTATGTGGCTAGCATTTAAAAACAAGATAAGATTTAAAGTTGACTTGAAATAGAATTTCTGAATAAATCACAATCACATACCCCAACTCACCCCTTCATTCTTGTACATTGTTTTCTTCTGAAAGTCTTCAGATAGTTCTTTTGCAGCTGTATTTTTCCTTCTGTATTTGAGTATTTAGTTCATTTAGGTGGCAGAGTTAGTCATAATGTGATTTTGAAGTCTGCAGGGTTCACATACAGAAGGATCTCAGAAATAATGGGATGACGATATAGTTTACTCAGTATCCTCCCTGTTCTGCCCTCTCCTCACTCCTGAGTCAGAAATATTCTTTAATTGAGGGATTCTCATGGTTAGAGGAGAGCTTTCCGCCTAACATTTAAAAAGAAGCCCAGACAAGAGACCCAAGTTCCCAAATGTCTATGTAATCCTGTGATCATACCAGAGTCCATTGATTTGTTAGTGATTCAGTTTCTCTGATTTAGAAAAAAATATATATAATTTATATTTTTAGTTCACAGGAATACCTAATAGGTTTGTTTCTTCATCAAATTTCAATCAACTGGTAGTGGGCACCAGGAGCAATTTGTTGATAATGACTCTGAAACTGATTGGTTAGTAGAAAACTATGCTCTAATCCAGGGGTTAGCATTCTTTTTTTTCCTGTATAGGGCAAGATAGTAAATATTTTAGGCTTTTTAGACCATGTGATCTTTGTTGCCATATCCGAGCTCTGTTATTGCAGTACAAATGCAGTCAAGACAATATATAAATAAATGGCTGTGGCTCTGTTCTAATAAAACTTTATTTATATAAACAAGTGACAGGGTTTGGACCACTTCAGGGCCATAGTTTGCTGACTCCTGTGATTAGCAATGTCTTTAATGGATAGAAGGAGATTGATGACACAGATGCCATTCATTTCCCATACCTCATATAGACAGTTACAGCATCCAAACCTTTTTACTTTAAAGTCTCATGGTTTCCTCCCAACAAACACATGAGGCAGCTTGGCAGCAGGTATTTTTAGGATAGTGGTATATTCTGGCTAAGAGCAGAAGCTTCGGAGAGAAAGCAATGTTAGGATTCAGCTCTATACTTATAAGCCATATGAACTTGGACAGACTATTATCCTCATAACACCCCAGTCACTTAATCTGTTTATAGAGCATAATACTAGTTTCTACCTCAAGTATAAAGGGCCCTTCAATAGATGCTCATGAGAAATTATTATCTTCCCTGTTCCTGTCTATAAACTGGGACTAACCTCATGGTATATATGTATATTAAATGAGGTAGTATGTGTAAAGCTTATAGCAGAATGCCTTGTACATAGTAATGCTTAATAAATGTTAACTAGTATTCATGTTTTCATTTTACCAATAAAGGAAATTTAAAATGGTCAAATAGTTCTGCCAAAGCTCTAAAGTGAATAATAGCAGAAGTTGGATTGAAACCTAGTTCTTTGGACACCAGAGATTATACTATGCCCATTAAAAATGAGCAAACCTGTATTAAAACTTTCTGAAAAAGAACAAAGTAAAATTCAAATAGTAATATTTTTCATTAGAAGTGGTGAGATATAGAAAAACCCTAACTTTCCATTACTTTGACTGACTGGTTTTTAATCATATTTTTTTTTCTGTAAAATTCCTTAATTTGAGATGTATTTTCTTTATATACCATCAAGGAGGCAACTTGTCTCTGGGAATAAAACACTGGCTTTAGGACTGTTAGGGAGGGAAGATTTTACATTGCCCTTTTCTACTAGATGTGTTTCATCCTTTATGAAACAGTCTTCATTGCCCTAAATGTCCTGTTTCATTCCATATTGGTACCATAATCTTGACCTCATCTAGTGGAGAAGGTGGTGGATATATAAACTAAAGTTGGAGGAGGCTAGAGACCCTGATTCATGTGCCTACGTAGCTCAGAAAGATGATTTGGTAGTTATATTAATTCCCTACCATAACCCCCTACCCCCCTCCTCTGTCTGCCATGGAGAGCAGCAGAGCAGTGGAGGGCTTTGGACAGGAGACAGAATTTGGAAAGTGATGAAGAGTAAAGAGAAACTCAGCAAGAGCAGAAGGGGAAAGGTATTACAGGCAGAGAGCTCAGTCTAAACAATGAGTTGACTGGAAAGGGGAGAGGGATCTTAAAGAGAACTGCCAGAAAGCTTTTGAGACTGTTGCCTGGTAACCAGCTAGCACAGTTTGGTGGCTGTAGCTGAATCATTCAAGTAACTCCCAGTTGCCCAATTTCTTTCTCCACCCCCATAAGGGTGAATACTTAGAGTGGAATCTAATTCTAAATCAGAAGCTGATCCAGACATCAGTGATGAGTAGTAAATTATATCAGGGACATCTCTTTTTAAGTCATGGGGTAAGTTCTTGCCTCCTCTTCTAGGAACACACAGAGACTCCTTTACCCATACTTAAACTGGCCCTGGGATTAAGCAAGCTGTGATTGATTTTACTGAAACTCACTTTGTAAATAATGTTTCCATGAATAATACCTAACTTTAGAAGAAGAAATCAAACTTAAAACAGAAGAGGATAGGAGGAAAAGGCCCAGAGGAAGGTGCATTTTTTTTCATTTATTAAAAAAAAAAAAAAAAAAAAAAAAGTACTTGTAAAAGATGGCACTTCCATCACTGGCAGGCAAAGGAGAAAGAAATTTGTCAAGATCCCATGTGTTTTCTTGATGATACTTCTCCTCCCTCAGTCCCTCAGTGAATTAACTGGTAAAATATCGAGCTGTTCTGGAGATAACAACCACACGGTAACTTACAGCGGATGTACACTGATGCCGTCATTGTGTCTATTTGATTCTAGCCCAGAGGTACTAACACTCACCTGCAGAGAAGGGCAGAGATTTCTGGTCATGATTCACAAGAGGGGTGGCCAGAAGAAGAGGGGCATATCAGGATGGACATCTCAGGCCTTGTGTGCTCTTGCAAGCCCAGGGAATGGGTGGTAGTTGTCTCCCCCCATCTGCCTCCATTTGCTTTTCACTTCTCTCCTCCTCTTTTTCTTTCCACCCCCACAAACACATGCACACATTGGAGAAAGAGGCTATTTCTGGCTTGCTAGCAAAGACAGAAATCACACCCAGACACAAAAAAAGCTAGGCAAGGATATTGCTGGCAGAGCAGAGCACATTTTTGTAGAGCTGAGGACCCCTCAGAAGAAGAGACCTGTAGGTGCAATTTGGTATTCCCATATGATTGACTTGTTTTACTTTAATGGTTAAAACTCTTTTGAATTTCTGTCATTAGCAGCTCACATTGGAGTTTCTGAAAGAACAGAGTGATTCCCTCAAACAAAATTCTTTTTCTACAATCCATTTGAATGTTTAATATGGATTTCTTCAACTTCCTAGAAGAATGGCCTTATCTAGCTAATACCTGGGGGGGTCTGGTCATGTTCCATTCTTTTTTAGTTCAAATATTGGGGAGGAAATGAGTCACTTGATTAAGGGGTTGATACCACCTACTCATGCAAATTACGTGTGTGGACGTGGGCAGGAAAAAGAAGTATGCCATAGGGTGGTCAATGTACCTTACTGTGCTTGAGTTTTCCTTTTGCAGATCATAGCTCCCAGCATTTTGATCCCTAAGCTATTGGGTCTGCAGTCAGCATTGTAGAGAAATGGCACGTATGTGTATGTGTGTATGTGTGTGTTTATGTGCATATGTGTGTGTGCTCATGCCAAAACTCTGGTTCATCACAAAATGTCAAACTATTATATTTATGTGATTCTTATTGTCTCTGTGGAAGAGACTGTTTGAATGCCAAATCAGACTGCCAGGTACAAATTATGGTAATAATAATAATAATAATGATTATTTATTATTTGTTTTGTGCTTGGCAGTGTTGTAGGTGCATCTCCTCATTTAATCTTCCCAATATTCCATGAGTAGATATTTATAACTTCTACTATAATAATCTCAGGGAGGTTAAATAAGTAAATTCAACCTCAAATGTGCTTATCTCTAAAATTTGTGCTGTTTTACAGCTTCCCTGCTCTTATTTTAGAATTGCACTGTGAAACCCACTCTCTTTTAAAAACATTCCTATGAAATATAAGAATATTTTATTTATAGTGTATGGCAAAGCCAGAAATTTAAAATGCTTCAATATCTATGCTACTCACTTAAGCATATAATTTTATAGTTTCACAATTTGTTCTGTGATTTTTTTTTAATTTTTATTTTTTGGTTGCTGTTGTTGTTTAATGAAGACCAGTCCTTGAGGAAAAGTTGTTTTTAATGCTTTTTTAAAATGTAATCTCCTCTGGGCCTAACATAAGATAAAAAATCCAAGTATAGCAAAGGCAAGGAAATAGACAAGACATCCTGTGTGTCCCCCTCCAATGTTTATAGCAGTGCTATTGACAATAGCCAGAGTATGGAAAGCCCAAATGCCCATCAACTGATGAATGGTTAAAGAAGATGTGGTGTATATATACACCAATATATAAATGGAATATATACATTCCAATATATAATGGAATATTACTTAGCAATCAAAAAGAATGAAATCTTGCCATGTACAGCAATGTGAATGGAACCAGAGTGGATTATGCTAAGCAAAATTAACCAGAGAAAGACAAATATCATATAACTTCACTCAGATGTGGAATTTAAGATACAAAACAGATGAACATAAGGGAAGGGGAGCAAAAATAATATAAAAATAATATAAAATATGGAGAGGGACAAACCAGAAAATACTATTAAATACAGATAATAAACTGAGAGTTGCTGGAGGGGTTTTGGGTGGGGGGATGGGGTAAATGGGGCAAGGGATATTAAGGGGGACACTTGTTGGGATGAGCACTGAGTGTTATATGTAGGAGATGAATCACTAGATTCTACTCCTGAAATCATTATTGTACTATATGCTAAATAACTTGTATGTAAATTTTAAAAAATTAAATAAAATGAAAATAAATAAAAATAAAAGGAAACAGGGGCAAAATGTGGGTGCCCAACACAGGGCGAGATATTTTCACATGGTTTCTATGGGATCACATTTTATGTGAGCATTAGATTCTAAAGTCAGCACACATGGTGATTATTTGTTAGTCTTTTCCCCAGAATCAAGTGTCCTTTCTAACACAACCCCACATTTCCCAGCCATGTGGAATTTGAATGAGACTAGTCCAGAGTAGGCTCTGACTGAGTCATATTAATCATAGTGAATCCCATCTCCTTGGCTATAGTTATTGATTCAGGGATGTCACATGACCCAAGTGAAAACAAACAACATGCGATTCCTGGGCTTTAATTTGAACTCAAGAAAAGCCAGATTCTTCTTTCCATAACTTTAAGAGCCTTTGAAGACCAAGAAGGAAGGATCTTTATATGAACCAGCCAACAAAAAATTTGGACATTTTTTTCATAGCTCTGAAAATGCAGAGCTATGAAATGGTAAGAAAGACCTGTGTCTCAGGAATATTATTTAAGCCCAAAGTCACCCAGGACTAGGAATCAATAGATTTTCTTATTGTTTAAAGAGTTTAAGTTGATGTTTCTTGATTCTCCAGGAAAGGTTAAAAAAAAACACACTAATTTTATTACATTATACATAGTAAGACTACTATAGTTTTTGTTGTTGTTGTTGTTGTTGTTCATTATGATGAAAACAATTTGCTATTTCCTCACTTGTACACGTGATAAGGTGACTGACTTTTATTTAAAGGCTGTGTTTGGAAACATGTACTTCTTTAAATTAGAATAATAGCTTATACAGTGGGATGCTCAAAATGTGTATGGCAAGTGGAAACTGAGTTTATCCCAGGAAAAAGGAAATTCTTGTGTTTGCTCTAGAATATTTGCTTATTGAGTGGATGTCAAGTAACATCACTGTCTTAGTTCAGGCTTCTATAAGGGAATACCATAGACTGGGTAGCTTGAGCAACAAACATATTTCTCACAGTTCTAGAAATGGAGAAGTCTGATATCAGGGTGCCACTGTGGTCAGGTTCTGGTGAGGGCCCTCTTCCAGGTTTCCTCACATGGTGGCAAAAGAGACAGCTCAGATCTCTTTATCCCTTTAAGGGCTCTAATCTCACTGTAGGGGCTCCATCCCCCTGCCCTCATCCAAACCTAATTACCTCCCAAAGACCTCACCTCCACATACAATCACAATGGGGATTAAGACTTCAACTTCAACATATGAATTTAGCTTGGCAGGGGGATCAGGGGACAAACTTTGCATTCATAGAAATTATCTGCATAATTTCAAGTTACTTCCCCCCTGACTCTGCCAAGCATGTGTATTTGAAATTGGATATGAATAATAAGTATATCTAGAATATGACTCAATGGAATTATCTAACTTTATCTTCACAGTATCACTTTAAGGAAGGAGTCAGTATTTCAATATTCTATATGTGAGGACCCTAAGGCTCAAGAAAACTTTAGAGCTTTCTTTCAGCATTATAAAGACAGTAACTAAAGCCAGGATTTATAGACAGGACTATGAGACACAAACTATATGACACAGGAGATCAATAAATTCTTTTTTTATTGTTTGAAAATCTTATTGGACTTCAGTTTAATGAAAGCTATAAGTACGGTAGCAAATTGCTACCACTCAGAAATCAATAAGCCTGTTTAATGATGTGATATTTAGAAGTCTTAGCCTATCCCCTTGACTAAGTTTTTTTTTTTCCCCACTGTGCTTTAGTTTTAGAATCTTGGCTATGTCTAAATTACAGAGTACATGAGGATAATGTAATGGCATGTCTCTCAAGTAGTTTTGTTTGGCTAAAGCCTGATAATTTCTTATAAAGCAAGGAAGACACATAATGCAATATGTCAGAACATAGTTACTGGAATTAGGGAAGAATATTATAATTACTTACTGAAAGAAAAAAAGACTAGAAATAGAAGGCATTTCATCATTAACATAAAAAAAATTGAAGTGGTCTTTTGCTCCATCCAGAAATGCTATAGATGATATGAGCAGAATACATTTGAGGCTTATGAGACCAAATATTTTTTACCCCCAAGACTGTACATTTTCTTTTGAGTATGAGAATAAATAGTGGGGTAAAAAGCCAAGCTCTGATTCCATCTCTTGGAGCCTTACCCTCAGTAGAATTTCTTTTCATACTTTGTTAGAAGCTAGAATGTTAAAAGGAACTAACATTTATTAAGGGCCTATACTGTATCAGTCTCTTTTAGATGGTGACATTATTTAAATTAATCACTTCAACATCTCTTTGAGATAGACTCTCATTTTAGAGACAAACAAAAATTTGGAAATTTTAAGAATTTTGCCAAAATTAATGTAACACATTAGAAAACCTAAGTCTCCAAATTCACAAAATTCCAAAGCAGAATCTACTAAACCACATGTGTTTGCAAGTCTCCCAGTTATCAGAAGTGATCTTCACATAGATGTCTAAAGCTTTCTTTCAATCTAAACTTTGATGGTGAGAGGGTTTTCAATTTGTTTGTTTTTTAAAGGCTGGAGAAATTAGTTCTTTGTACCTTCCTTTGAACTTCTTGCCTAGACTTGTACTTTATTCTTTTTATTACCTGAATTTGTATAACTTTATAGACTATTGAATGGCAATATGTATTGAAGGAGGATGGGAAATGAAAGCATTTTGAGGTAGTATAGTATCAGGTGGACCTGGGTCTCTTTTCTGGCTCTTATTACTTCTCATTTTGGTGCCTTGAAAGGTTACCCAACCACTATGGACCCTTCTTTTTGTTTGCTCTATAAAATGGAGATAATGACCTTTCATAAGATTGTTAATAACTAAGTAGAATATATAAATCATCTTACATAGTTTTATTTCCTCCATGCCCAACCTCCAGTAGTATAAAAGAGTAGGAATCAAGTAGTCATTAGACAAACACTCTGATTAACCAGTATGTTCCAGCAGATGTACTAGATCTAGTACAGCAGATCCTGTACTAGATCACCATCTTAGTGGAGGGTCATTCAGTATTCTGTTGTCCCTTAATGCTTTCAGCAGTTTATTGGCTTCATTTTCTTGTAGTGATTTTCCCTCTTGACTACACGCCAGAATAGTTGATAGAGTTTTAAAAAAAACCTGTCTACCTAAGGTTGATTCTGACTCTGAATTATAGAGATTGCAGTTTAGTAGGCCTAGAGGTTAGAGGAGAAGCCCAGTAATGTATACCCTTGATAAGCTCCATGGGGACTTCTGCTACACATGTCAAGTTGTGAATTACTACAGTTTGGGCCACATGCTCTAGAAAGGCAATGTAGACAACTCTTTAAACATATGAGAAGGCTGCATTCCCAGAAGGTCAATATGCTGAGCCCTTCGTAATTCCCATAGCTTTTTTTCTTAAAGCAAGTAGTCTCTAAACTATCTGCATCAGTAATACTGGTGTTCCTGTGGTAAGTGCTGCCTAGACCCAAAGCGGGATCATAGTCCTTGTTTTGAGGGACCCATGAATCTGTATTTAATAAGTTTCCCAAGTGATTCTTCTGTGCACTGATGTTTAAGAATCATTGCCCAAGACATCAGACGTGATGTTGAACAAAGATCTGAGAACAAGGCAGAGACCTGAAGGGGTTCCTTTGAGAACAGATTATGCTGACTTATTTAAACACAATGTTTTTTGACTTGTGAATTGAATCTGTGCTGCTTTCTTCAGTTAACTGACTTTATTATACAGTAGCTTTGACCTAGTCTCCTCTCTTCTCTTTTTTCCTTAAATCCACTATGGACTTTCAAGTATGCCAAGGTCTTGAAGAAAACCAAGCTCACTTTAGACCCACTTCAAAATAAAAATTTAAATTTTAGCTTTCTCCCTTGAAAATCTGACTTACTTAATATAGGTTTTATATAGCGTAGAGGCAAAATAATAGGTATTCTTTAAATTCCTTGACTTTGTATCACTTTGATGAAAGTCTATAGAGTTGAGTTTATGTTGCATTTGAGTGAATCCAATAAAGAAGGATGAGATATCACTTGTTTTTAGAAGTCATAAGGGAAACTACTTGGCAAAGCATATAATTCAATGTCCTAGTTTTTGACAGCCTATCTAGGAAAATGTCATACTGTAATGCTAGAGAAATTGCCAATCTCCTACGAAGAAAAGCAAAGTGGTTTTGTTTTGTTTTTGTAATGAAGGATTTTTAGTGTGTACTTGGATATGAAGACTTGAAAACATTTGGATCTTCTGTAGAAATGCCTGAGCTATGCTTACTCCCTATATGTCTGAATAAATCAAATGTAGTTTTTGCTAAAATTGTTTTAATTTTGTTCCTAACTAATCATGAGTTCTACTGAGATTTGGTCAGGTGGACAGGGCTTGGAAATAAAATGACAACAGTGATATTAGAGGTATTTTTTTATTACTTTTTTAATATATCCTGGTTAAAAGAAATTAAGCCTCAGCAAATTTAACCGCCCTTTCAGTAAAGTCATTAGCTCTCTGAAAACATGGGAAAACATAAAATTGTTGCTATTTAATACGTGCTATAATATGTGCATGTATTAAACTTCTGGTCTTTAGTATTATTAATTTAAGTTTTGGCAACCATTCTGTGGAATTCTCTCCTTTTTAGTGTTAGGAAGAAAGGATCAGGAAGAAAAACAATTATCCTATAATTTTATTAATTGTTTCAATACAGTTAGTCCTTGTACAATCTTTAGATTCTGTTTTCATCAAAGGGTAAGAAATAGTAACTCATTTAGGGCAGAGTATCTTGCCCAATATATATCTGAATTATGTCCTTTTTTTTAAAACGTGTTTTATTTATTTTTGAGAGAGAGATAGAGACAGTGTGAACAGGGGAGGGTCAGAGAGAGAGGGAGATGTAGAATCCTTCATCAAACTGCCTTTTACTTCCCCAGCTCATTTCCTGTCACTAATCATCTTACACTGAATATTTGAGCAACACTAAACTGTTTAAATTTTCTAGATAAACCATGCTGGAAGGAAATAAGGGACATGTGGTTTACTAGAGACTAGGAACTAGGATTGTCCTGCACGAGCTAGAACCTTAGTATAGGCTGCCAGATGGGACCTGAGGCCACACAGATGCTGTTCCTTGGGAGCTTGAACCAGAGAAAGCATAGCTGCTGCTGGAAATGACAACACACAGTGAGATAAATGTAAATATCCTGGTTGTTCTCTCTCTTCCTGCCCTCCATTTTCCCTCCATTGGGTCCCATTGCCCAAACCAATTACATGTCAACTGGCAAGGGCACCTGGGAAATATAGTCCCCTGAGATACAAAGCTTGAGCAGAGAGGATATAGGGATATATATAGATCTTAAAGCAAACATATACATGAATTTTACAACCTGTCTTAAGTTGAGCTTACCCAGAAGTAAAACAAGTAAAACAAAGTAAAACAAAGTCCTCTAAAACAATGACTTGAATTCAAGTAGTTTATTTGAGAGGTGAATCTAAGATACATAGGAACAGAAGTGGGAAAATGATATATAGAAGGTCAGGATGCTGATGTAAGGAGCATTATTAAGCCGGTTATCATTTTGGGCAGCTGAAGGTCAATAATGTCGGGAACCATTGAGAAGCTGCATGGAAGTGAGGAAGCTGGGATATGTATGTGCCAACTCTTTTCCGTTAATGGTTGAGAATGGCTCTAGGTGGGAATGGACCATTATCTTGGTGGTATTTCCAGCCTGCCCTGAGCATAGGCTGAACATGCTTAGAGAAAGCTGATCAAAGAAAGTGCACAGGCAGAGAGAGAATCACAGGTGGTTGCAGGGAGAACTTGTCAGCAGGTTAAGTAACAGTAAGTGTCAAGGGGCAATGACAGCACTGCTACATTCCCAAGACTGAATTAGGTGCTTCTTTTCTGTGTATCTTTTGTACATTCTTCATGAATCTATCCCTGTGTTTATGTATCTTCTTCTATTTTCAACTTTTGCTCTTTAAACTAGAGGTTATTTTTTATTCTCCATCTAGTCCCGACCAATCAGGCAAAGAAGTCCTTAACTTAAATTTAGTATTAAATCTGTTTCTTAACCTAATCAGAACAAACCCCTCCCTTTCTGTCACAAATAATTTGAAGTATCTCATTTACTGTGCTGAAATTTAAACAATATAACCTGCCTATACATAGTTAAAAAAATCAGTATTGTGTCCTAAATCTGAAAAAAGAAAATAAGAAAGAGTAGAATAATATGCATATCATTATGTAAAGGATAAGGCATGAGTATACTAGAAGGCATAATAAGTGGTTAGATACTTGCACTTGTGAAAAAAAATACATTTAGCTTTAAGAAATAAAGAACACATTCATCTGTATATTATTTACTTTTAAAAATATTTGTTAATTAAAATACAGTGTAATATACAGACTCAGTATATATATATATGTTATATATATTAATATATATATATGTTATATATATTTATATATATATATTAATATATATATATATTTATATATATAACCAAGTGCAAATGAAACAACTGAAAATGTAGAATGACACAGAAGTGTTGTATTGGCAACTTACATTTCATAAGATTGTTGTAACTTATGACACGCTTTTCCAAAGGGGTAAACAAATCTTGGTAGATTTACTAAGAAAGTAATTTTTTTGTTGATTAACATAATGGCATTTCTGAAAGATTCTATGTAATTAAAACAGCAAATATGCATATATGTATTTATATGCAAAACAGAGTTAGAATCAAGGCTCAGATAATATAGCGAGATTATTTATCTTCAAGACTCTCCCACAGGGTATTTGATAGTTACTGGATATGAGACAGTTTTCTAACTGTGCAGGACAGTCCTATACATTGCAGTATGTATGGCATCCCTGGTTATCCCTACACCCTAAATTCCAAGAGGACCCCATAACCATTGTGACAAACAAAAAATAATCTCAAATTTCTAAAACACACCAATGAAAATGGGAGTGCTCCTTTGAGAACTACTTTGTTAAGTGTTTGTTGAATGCATCTGTTTCTCAAGTAAATAGGACCTGAATGTTGAATTAGCTATGGATAGCTGAACAGGAGGTTGAAATTAGTAGGAAAAATAAAGTGTAAATTCACCAGTATATCAAAACAGTTTCCTGACTATAAGATGATTAATGGCTGCTTTGGAAATATATGTTTAAACATCTGGATATTTGTTGGGATATTTTAAACTGTCCTCCAGAAGAAATTATAATGGACTTTGCTTTTTTAGTTCAGCATTTTGTTTTTTTGTTGTTGTTGTTGTTCTTGTTGTTTTTTTAATGTTTTATTTATTTCTAGGAGAGAGAGAGAGAGAGAGACAGCGTGAGCAGGGGAGGGTCAGAGAGAGAGGGAGTCACAGACTCTGAAACAGGCTCCAGGCTCTGAGCTGGCAGTCAGCACAGAGCCTGACGTGGGGCCCGAACCCACGAACCGCGAGATCATGACCTAAGCGAAAGTGGGACGCTTAACCGACTAAGCCACCCAGGCGCCCCTTTAGTTCAGCGTTTTGATAATAGCTTGGAAAAATATATAGGAGCCATGCTTATCAGATTTGGAGAAAACACAAAGTTGGAAGGGATGTTTATATGATGGTGGATACCCATGGTTAAAAAAAATGAGTTAACACAATTATAATAATATTCCAAGTCAAGTTTCAGAATATGATTGCATTACTATGGAATGAAGGTATAGGCTCACTTACACACATTAGTTCATTACTATTTTACTAAGTACAGTGACACTGGTTTCACCTGTATCCATGTAATCTTTAAGGACAATAGATGTTTAATTTTCAAAGGAAGCAAGGTTGTAACCCCACTATATTAGATTTGTTTATGGTAATGCATTTAATTCTGAGTGGTGGTCTTTATGAAGATCATTGACCAAACTGAGAGCTTTTAGAAAAGACAAAGATAATGAAAAATCTAAAAACTCCTCCATTTGAAGAATGATGGACAGAACTGGGGATGTTAAGAGTAGAGAAGAAAAATATTTAAAGAAGACATAGTGAATTAAGACTCAAAGAGATTAAGTAATTTGTCCAAGGTAACAACATTAATATTGTCTGTAGGTTAATTCATTAAATGTGCATTGCCAAGTGATGGACTATGCATCATTTACAGTGTTTATAATAAGCATATGCATTGATTATGGTAATACAAACTGCCAGATAAACAACTTTCAAATTCTAGTAGCCTACTGATTCAATCACTTAAGATTATGTTATATCTGCACATCTAATGGTCCAGTTTTCATCCTCTTAGGTTATGTACTTTCTTTCATGTGGTGATTTAGAACTCAAGTTTCTTCATTCTTGTGGTTCCTCTCTCCTTCGGGACCTTAGTATCTTCCACATGTATCCAGCTGACAGGGAAAGGGGAGTGTGTGTAGTATAATATAAATGCTCTTTAAAAATTGCTTGGGTGATGACAGAAAACATATTCCATTAGCCAGAAGTCACATGACCAAGCAAGCAAGGGAGATATTTGGAGGAGGGGGAGCAAGGAGTCAGGAGGAAGCTGAGAAATACAGGCCTCAGTCAGGGCAGCTATCTTCCAAAGATTCCTGGCTATGAAAAAGAGAGAATGGATTTGTTGGTGGTTGACTAACCTTTTCAGTCACAACCAGCAAGATGAATTTTCTTTCCCTCATTTTATAGTTGACACCAAGGCTCATAAGGATTCAAGAAATTTTCCCAAGGTCTCACAACTTTTAAGTGCTGAACTTTTGTCTAATTTTAAAGTTTAGTTATGTTCTTACACCATACCAAACCATCTCTAGTAAGAGACAATCCTTCCTAATATTACATGTTTCTGTCTTCTTAAAAAATTTTTGTAATGTTTATTCATTTTTGAGAGAGAGAGAGAGAGAGAGAGCACAAGTGGGGTAGAGGCATAGAGAGAGGGAGACACAGAATCTGAAGCAAGTTCCAGTCTCTGAGCTGTAAACATAGAGCCGGATGCAGGGCTTGAACTTGCAAACCATGAGATCATGACCTGAGCTGAAGCCAGACGCTTAACTGACTGAGCCACCCAGGTGCCCCTACACATTGGTGTCTTTCTCAAATTAATTTAATCTTCTAATTTCTACTGTTTTTTACTCAGGTTATGATCTCATGTTTCATGGGATTGAGTCCTGCATTGGGCTTCTCACTGACAGCATGGAGCCTGCTTTGGTTTCTCTTTGCTCCTCTGCTCATGCACATTCTCTCTCTCTCTCTTTCTCTCTCTCAATAAAAAATTAAACATTAAAAAAAAAAAAGAGTTGCATCTCCTTTCTAGACAAATTCTTTTTCTCTTAGTCCCATTGAGCCATGCCACCAATCATCTTTCTCCTGGGAGTGGTTAAAACACACATGTCCACAACACACATACATCCACTCATACACACACAGAAGCCCTTTTTCTGACCTTTTCTAACTTACACATTTTTCTCCTTAGGGGGATTAGACTGCTTCTGCTCCACTCTCTGGTATTTAAATAAATCTGCATAAGATACTGAAGTCACTTATCTTCCGGGCTTTGCTCAGTCTCCTTAGCAACCTCCTTAGCAACAGACTTTAAAAAGAAATCTCAAAAAAGTTGCACAGGATCATATCTTTACAGTTATACTAAAAATTGGGGAAAAAAAGTAAAACAAAACCTCTCATCACAATTTACACTGACTTCCCTCCTCTTGGTTCATTAAATAACCCTCAGACCTTCTGAAAGGATTCTGTTCCTGGCCATATTGTCTATTTTCCTCATTGCTGTCAGAACCCTCTTTAAACACAAACAAGTATGTATTGTTTTCCTACTAAAATCTTTCTTTCTAATGGATTCTATTCTCATTCTGATACAGAATGATGTAAATTTTGATCAGGGCCTACAAAGCCTTAAAATTACAAAGTCCCCCATCTCCAGAACTTTGCTCTCTCATGCTCCTCCGTGCTCCAGCTGTCCTGTCTTGTTACTCCATCTGCCAAGCTCATTACTTCTTCTAGACCTTTACATTTGCTATTTTCTCTGCTTGCACTACTCTGAGATTTTTACATGATTTGTACCTTCTCATACTCACTGACTACCTTACTTAATCTGCATTACTTTTTAATAGAATCTGACACTATCTGAAAATACAATATTTATGCATTAATTTTGCAGATAATTTCCATGAGAGGGAGGACTTTGTCTTCTTCACTACTTGATCAGTGTTTGTTCAGTGCCCCCCATGTATCAAGCTTTCTTGAATAATTTGTTTATTTGTTGTTTGAGAGTTGACAAACTGATGTTTACAGAGAACAAGTCCTGGTACCCACAGCCATCCTGGAAGTAAATGCTTATGTATTCAGACATTTCACTTTAGATTTAGGTTAAAAGCAGGATTGGGATTTGGTCAGGGAGGCAAAGCTGACCATAATTAGTCTGCAGAAGTGAGAAAGGCATTGTCTGTGTCATTTTGCTCCCTGTACTCATCTAGACTTCAATATCATGCATTAAACATGTTTGTTTTAACTTTGGGCCAAGTTCAGCATACTGGAGTTTGAGGGAAATTCATCTTTCAGACAGGTGGTTTCCAAGATTATAAAATTGAGCATAGGTGATAAAAGGAATTTGCTTAAGAAAGAGGAGAAGGATGCTTTAGTATTTCTTACATTCATCTCTCCTTTCCTTTCCCAGAAATGATGCTTGATAAAGAACTTTGGCTAAGTGGGTGCTTTATGGATGATGCAGAGGAAATAAATGTGGTGTATAAGTTAATCAAAAATTTCTTCTGCATTGACTTTTTCTAGCTGTTTAATTAGCTATTCAAGAGCAGCACTCCTGTACATGACTAAAAATAGGCCAAAGCTTGGTCAGGGAAAAAAAAAAGTACAGCAATGTGTTTTTTTCTATATTTTAATAGTGGTTCAGATTTTCACATTAGTTTCATGAAACAGATAGGTTTGCATATTCTTTTATTTTAAAATTGTGCACCTATAATAGAAAATACATGCCCGGGGGTTTACTCATTTTAAAGGAATAGTATTACATTACTTTTGCATAGAACTTTGTAATTTGCAAAGCACTTTAATATAAATAGTCCAACTTTTCCTCCTTGGATACAAATAGGTGATATTAATGTTAAAAATGTGTTGTGGTGGCATCTTGTTCCCATTTACACATAAACTGGCAGCCCCTCCCAACTTGGTATTTCTGGGATTCTCAAGGAGATGTTTGGCCTTGTCTCACAATATTGTGTATCAGTTATTGCTATCATAAGATGTCCATTGTTTTCTTTCTTATCTGTACTGGATTATTTTGTCAATATTCTCTATTTTATTATTATTATGTTTAGTTTGTTTATTTTGAGAGAGACAGAGACAACATAAGTGAGAGAGAGGCAGAGAGAGAGAGAGAGAGAGAGAGAGAGAATCCCAAACAGGCTCCATGCAGTCTGCACAGAGCCTGATATGGTGCTTGAATCCATGAACCATGAGGTCATGAGCTGAGCCAAAAACAAGCGTTAGGATATTTAATCACCCAAGCACCCCAATATTCTTTACTTTAAAAATGCTTACTAGTGCCTCTGTTTACCATGAAAATGCTGATATCCTTGCTGACACTTGTGGTGCTAGAAAAGAGGTGTTGTGATCTCCATAGAAGTGGAAAAAATGTTTTGTTTTAACCTAGTATGCTACATTTTCCTCCTTTCTGCATCCACCTACTGGGATACTTATGCCAAGTACATAGATTCTTTGAGGAGATCCTCCGTTCAGTCATAAGATATTTCAGATTAACCCCATTGCTGTGTTTGATTTAGGCTCAGATGAGAGTCTGCTAAATATTACTCATTTAGGTTTCCATGACAATTCTATGAGGTAGTCAGGACAAGGCAATATTGGTTCCATTTTACATATTAGAAATAAAATACAAGAAAGTTGGTTCATTTTTTAAATTTAAAAAATAATTATAAAGAATTATCAGATTAAATTAGACAGTGAGATCTTCTGTTTATTTTAACTCAGATCTTTTTTGGTATTTCTTCGTCCAATATCTCCCTTTTTTAGCTTGTCACTTTTTTTTCTGCTTTATTGAGGTATAATTGACAACAAGGACATTCTAATTGCCTATAAATGGAAAAAGCTATCCAGAAAGGGATGAATTTCATGTGAATGGAGGTTTGGAAGCAGAGACTGGCAGGTACATTGGAGTGATGAAATACCAGATGGAGAATATGAGCCAGATAATCTCTAAAATCCTTTTCCAATCCTTTTGTGGTCAGTAATCACACAGCTAACATCCAAACCAAACAGACAACAATGTGGCTCTGCTCACAGAAAGGGAGGAGTCCGGGCTTTTAGTAATAGAAGGATGAAAGCAAAACGGTTGATGAAATCTGAGAGTAAAGCAGAAGAAAAGCAGAGGGAGATTTTCAATTTGGGCAAGAGCAGGGTCTGGTGAAAGAGTTCAAGGGCAGAAATGTGCTGACCTGACCTAAGTTATTGTCATGGCTCTAGTTTCAAAAGAGGACAGAGGAAATTGTCGGTGGGTGGAAGCTGATTGGGAGCAAAGTGTTGAGTTCAAAAGCATTTGGGTTCCGCAGAGGAATCTCAGAACCCTATTTGGCATCTCCTATTTGTTTTTTTCTTCCTAGTCAAATCTAACAGCAACCCCTAATAGACACCAGAGTGGTAGGACAGAACTAACTGTCTGGTACAAAAGAGCCAATCAGGGGATGGGACTTGAGTATATTATGCTACGTGAAATAAGTCAGTCAGAGGAAGATAAATATCATAGGATTTCAGTCATATATGGGATTTAAGATACAAAATGGATGAACATGGGGAAAAGGAAGCAAAAATAAGATAAAAACAGAGAAGAAGACAAACCATAAGAGACTCTTAAATACAGAGAACAAACTAAGGGTTGCTGGTGAAGTATTAGGTAGGAAATGGACTAAATGGGCAATGGGCATTAAGGAGGACATTTGTTGGGATGAACATTGGGTGTTATACGTGAGTGATGAACCACTACATTCTATTCCTGAAATCATAAAAAAAGAAATAGAAGGGGAAAAGAAGCCAATGAGGAGTACGCAGTCTCACAGGAAAGAAGGAAGATTAATGACAATTCTGAGACATCCAGAAATCTTCTCTTCTTTGCATTGATTTTTTTTTCCTTAAGTAGCTTATTGTCAAGTTGGTTTCCATACAACACCCAGGGCTCATCCCAACAAGTGCCCTCCTCCATGCCTATCACCCCCCTTCAACTCTCCCCCACCCCCATCAGCCCTCAGTTTGTTCTCAGCATTCGAGTCTCTCATGGTTTTCCTCCCTCTCTCTCCCCAACTCTTTTTCTCCTTCTCCTGCATCATCCTCCGTTAACTTCCTCCTAATCCACCTATATGTGCAAACATATGGTATTTATCCCTCTCTGCCTGACTTATTTCACTCATCCTAACAACCCCTAGTTCCATCCATGTTGCTACAAATGGCCAGATTTCATTCTTTCTCATTGCCATGTAGAATTCCATTGTATAAATATACCACATCGTCTTGATCCATTCATCAGTTTGAGTAGATAGGACTCAAAAATTTTTGAAACAAAGAATTGTGAACTGAGCACTGACACAGCCCCTGGTATCTGTTACTCTGTTACTTTCTCTCTATATCTGATTGGTCTTTATCCATACTTTACTGTTCATTCAACTTACTAAAGGTTTTTCAGCATCTGAGTTTTCTGTGCACTTGTTCTCCCTGGGATAGTGGGGCTCATTGCCTTATACATGAATTGTTGGGGAGGAGGGGCTTGGTCATTTATCATCTTATTCCCGAAATGACCTCTGTTTCTTAGCTTTGACCCATGGAATGTAAACACTTTTACTGCTAAATTCTGGAACTGTTAGGATATGATTCTGTCTGGTAACCCATGCAGGTGGCTTTACATCATTTATTTCAGCCTTAGAAGCTAAGCACAATAATACAAAACACCCTTATTAATGATGTGATATTTAATTTTTAATGGTATATCCTTTTTTCTCACAAAAGAAAAGTAGTTCATACAGCTTTAATAATCTTATTAAGGCTCATATCCTAAAAGAAAATCAGTGTTTCTTTTTTATATATATTTTTAATCTTTATTGATGTTTGAGAGAGAGAAAGAGAAAGAGAGAGAGAATGCTGAGGAGAAGAGAGAGGGAAACACAGAATCTGAAGCAGGCACCAGTCTCTGAGCTGTCAGCACAGAGCCTGATGCGGGGCTCAAACTCACAAACCTGATCATGATCATGACCTGAGCCGAAGTCAGAAGCTTAACCAACTGAGTTACCCAGGCACCCCTCAGTTTTTCTTTTCAGATGGGTAAATTTAGAGACGTTAAATGTTTTTTCTCCTCATAACAACACAGTAACAGAGTTGGGAATATAACTCTGAAACCTTGATTCCCAGCTCCCTGTTTTCATCAATAAAACACAGTCAACACCCTGTTCTCTTGCTCTGATTACTGTATTTGCATGCCCCAATTCTCCCATTAAATCTAAATTGTATTTGTATTTAAATCTAAATTGTATTTAGCATCTGCAGCAGAAGGCTTTTATTTTTAAATTATTTCTAAGAGCTCTGAGGAGAGGTTACTGGAATTCTGTTTTGAGAGCACAGGTTAAAAGTTAGGGCAAAGGTTAAAGGACTAACCACAGGTCACACAGACTGCTATTGCCAGTGTAGAGAAGAAATTATTGGCTATCATTTCCTCTATATTTTTGTATAGAATTTTTCATAGTAAAGTATTTAAAATGACACCAAAAATGACATAGTATAAAGAAAACCAGGTATCTATTTGCCTACTCTTTAACGTGAAGAGCTAATTATCTTTTACCTAATTCTTACCTTTTTCAAACCCCATGTAGCTCCTGGCAATAGTCTCATATGCATGCAAGTAATGACTATAGTGTATTGAAGAACTTCAAAAAAATTAGTAAAGAGTTGAGCTTACATTTTGTCTTAGTATAGATGTGCTAACTATTGACATCAGTATACTCAGTTCTTGAGTACACATGAGATCACTAGTTGTTAACATGGAAGACACTGGATAAGACTGAAATGAAAACATGATCCTGTGAAATTACCCACTAATTCAGAATATTAGTATGTTGCTAGGAAACTGAAACTAATGCCAACAATTCAGAAATGTCTGTTCTAGAGCCGACAATGGGTAAGGAATAAGTTAAAGCTCAGAATTTAATACCAAAAGGTAAATAAGACTATAGGTTTCACTAAGTCTTGGTAAATGGAACTTTCAATTAGAATAGAGCAATGAAATGGCAGAATTTGTACAAAATGTAGAAGGAAAAATGGGGAAGATATTTTACATGAGCATATATCTTATGCAAGAAGATATAATATTTTCAGAAATTTAAGCACGAGAATGACACAATTAATTTTCATATTCTTAGAATAGCATAACATGTGATTAGAGAGTGGAAAACAGGAGTCAGAAACCAATTTGGAGGTTTTCCAGTAAGAGATAATAGATGTATAAACTAATCCAGTGACATGGCCAAAGGAAAGACCATATATGAGAGATGAGGAGGAAGAATTAATTAGAAATCCAAGACTCAAGGAGTCTGCTCTAGAACAATGGGTGGATCGTGGCTTCACTTATCAAGATAGAGAATGTGTAAAATCTGTTGCAAAGACCATGAAATTTATAAATTTTGCTTTGACATAGCTGTGGGACATTTAACATGACCATCAGTCAATAGGAAAATCATGCCTCAATCTCAATAAGGAAGTCAGAGGAGAGATACTCTTAATACTGAAGTTTTTGAGATATAAGATAACCCATAGGGACTTTTCCAAATAGGAAGAGATTCACAGATTGGACCTTTGGAAATTCCACATATAACCAATTAAGCACTTCTTTGTGATTAGTGTTTAAAGGATTAAATATAGCACCAAAAATAGGCTTATGTCAAACACTTTGAAACTCAGAGAAGGAAATATTTTTGTTATGCACTCTGTTTTGGTAAATTAGGGAATTTTTCCTTAATATTGGAGGATGTCTTCTGAAATAGGAACTGGACTTAACTTAATGCCCTCAAAAGCGTAATTCAGAACAATTAAATAACTTTTTAATAAACTGGCCTGTGACAAATAAGATAGCTTTTTTTAGGTAGAAACAAATTCCCAGACACCCAAACTGTGTTTGACATATATGAAACACACAGTAACACAGTAAACAATTTTTTAAATGGATAAGAATGATCACTTTGCTGAGAGTTGTAAATGTCCTCTAAAATGGATTTTGTCCAGTCTTAGATGACTCTAAAATTTTACATTTTTCCATGTTTTTGGAAAACTTTAAGTGTAAGGGTTTATGTGAAGATAAGTTTTCCCTCTAGATATAGATTCATAAATTTAATCATCCTTTTCTGAGAAAATAGTTCATCAAAGTGTGTTTGAGGCTACTTTGTCAAATATAATCTGCAAATCTAATTAGACATTTACACAGAACTACCACTTTGCCAGTATCTCTGCTTTCTACAGGATTGGTTTCCTAAATATTTTTAGAGAAATTTTAGGTTTACAATAAAATTTAGAGGAAAGTTCACAGATTTCTCACACACCTGATGTCCCCCACACATGCATAGCCTCCTCTTTTAATAACATTACTCACCAGATTAGCACATTTACACCAAGGATGAACCTGCATTGGCACATTATAATTACCCAGAATTCATAGTTTTCCTTAGGGTCCACACTTGGTTTTGTACAATCTAGGGGTTTGGTCAAATGCATTATGATGTATATTTATTATTATTACATCATACAGAGTATTTTCACTGCCTAGAAGTCCTCTGATTCATCTTTCCCTCTACTTCTCACCTCTGGTAACCACTGATCTTTTTATTGTTTCCATAGCTTTGCCTTTTCCAGAATGTTACTTAGTTGGAATCATATCATATAGTTGGTACATAGCCTCAGATGGGCTTCTCTCACTTAGAAACATACATGTAAGATTCCTGGTATCTTTTCATGGCTTGATTGCTCATTTATTTTTAGTACTTAATAATATTCTATTATATGGATATAGCATAGACTATCATCCATTTATTAATGGATGTCTTGGTTGCTTCCAAATTCTGAAAATTATGAATAAAGCTGCCATAAACATCTGGGTGCAGATTTTTCTAGAGTAAGTACGAAGGAGTATGGTTGTGGGATCATATGGTAAGAGTATATTTAGTTTTGTAAGAAGCTGCCATATTATTTTCCATATTGGCTATACCATTTTGCAGTCCCACCAGCAATGTAGTTTTCATCAATATTTTAAGATTTTGTTCTTTTATTCTACTGTTTTCTTTGCCGCTTTTGTATCCATACAGAATCACAGTGCTGAACATGGCTAGAAATGTCACTGATTAGTCAGTCTTCCTGGATTTGGGCAGAATAGTGATTAGATAATTTTGGACTAATGAGGTCATAAAAAGTTTAATCAGAGCAATTTCAGGACTTGTTAGCTACATGATTTGTAAGTGTTATACACTTTTATAAGAGTAAAGTACATAGGGACATGTATTTGCTTTGCTCCAAAACCCTATCCCTATCCTATTTTAATTATTTTTTTTAAATACTAGCTTACTTTTACATAGAACTTAATATGTATGTGTGCAATTTCTCCTAATATTAAACTGTATGTATCATTCTAAAATTTATTTCCTTTTACCTGACTTTTTCTTACTGATCATCCAATATACATTTTCTTATTTTATTCTCTATGAAAATGCATCACATGTTAGGCTCATTTTTCTTTGAAATTGTGATTTTTTTAATTTTAATTTTTTAAAAATATTTTTTGTAATTGAAGTATAATTAACATACAGTTTTAGATTCGTTTTGGGTATACAATATACTGATTTAGCAATTCTATACATTATTTAGAGCTCATCAGGATAAGTGTTCTCTAATCTCCTTTATACATTTTGCCCAGGCCTGCAACCCACCTACCTCCCTTCTGGCAGCCACAGTTTGTTACCTGTATTTAAGAGTCTTGTTTTTTGTATGTCTCTTCTTTTTTATTTGTTTGTTTCGTTTCTTAAATTCCACATATGAGTGAAATCCTGTGGTGTTTCTCTTTCTCTGATGGACTTATTTCACTTAGCATTATACCTTCTTTATCTTCCCATATTGTTGCAGATGGCAAGATCTCATTCTTTTTTTAAGGCTGAGTAATATTCTTTATCCATTTTATTTATTCATTCATCTATGGATGGACACTTGGGTTGTTTCCATATCTTGTCTATTGTAAATAATGCTGCAATAAACATAGAGGTGCATATATCTGTTGGAATTAGTGTTTTCATTTTTTGGGGGTAAATACCCAGTAATAGAATTACTGGATCATATGGTAATTCTCTGTTTAAATTATAAAATATTTGATTTGATTTTTTTAATATTTAAAATTTTCCATACTGTTTTTCACAGTGGGTGCACCAATTTGCATTCCCTCCAATAGTGTGCAAAGGTTTCTTTCTGTCCACGTCTTTACCAACACTTGCTATTTCTTGTGTTTTTGATTTTAGATTTCTGACAGGTATAAGGTGAATCTCATTGTAGTTTTGATTTGCATTTCCCTGATAATTAATAATGAACATTTTTTCATGTGTCTGTTGGCCATCTGTGTGTCTTCTTTCTGTTCAGATCCCCTGCTCATTTTTAATCAGATTATCTGTGGTTTTTTGGTGTTGGGTTATATAAGTTCTTTATATATTTTACATGTTAACACCTATCAGATATATCATTTGCAAATATCTTTTCCCATTTTGACATGATACTATATATAGAAAACCCTAAAGACTTCACCGAAAAGCTATTAGATCTGATAAAGGAATTCAGTAAAATCTTGGGATACAAAATTAATATACAGAAGTCTCTTGATGTCTATATACTAATAATGAAGTATCAGAAAAGGAAGTTGAGAAAATAATCTCAGTTACAATTGTACCAAAAATAATAAAATACCTAAAGATAAACTAAAGAGGTGAAAGATCTATATTCTGAAAACCATAAAATGTTGATGGAAGAAATTGAAAAGATGACACAAACAAATGGAAAAATATTCCATGCTCATGGATTGGAAGAACTAATATTGTTAAAATATCCATACTACCCAAAGTAGTCTACAGACTTAATGCAATCCTTATCAAAATACCAACAACATTTTTTCACAGAACTAGAACAAATAATCCTAAAATTTGTACGGAACCACAAAATGCCCTGTATAGCCAAAGCAATCTTAAAAAAGAATAAAGCTGGAGATATCACAATCCCAGATTTTAAGATATATTCCAAAGCTGTGGTAATCAAAACAATATGTCACTGGCAAAAAAAATAGACACATAGATCAATGGAACAGAATAGAGAGCACAGAAATATAATCATCCTTATATAGTCAACTAATCTATGACAGAAGAAACAAAAATATACAATGGGAAAAAGATGGATCTTCAACCAGTGGTG
Source organism: Hyaena hyaena (assembly GCF_003009895.1). Taxonomy (NCBI): domain Eukaryota; kingdom Metazoa; phylum Chordata; class Mammalia; order Carnivora; family Hyaenidae; genus Hyaena; species Hyaena hyaena. Next base: position 205,591 of record NW_024082200.1, on the reverse strand, counting down.
CTGTGAAAACTGGACAGCAACATATAGAAAAATGAAACTGGACCACTTATACCAGAGAAAAGAATAAACTCAAAATGGCTCAAAGACCTAAATGTGAGACCTGAAACTATAAAACTCCTAGAAAAAAAGATATATGGTAATCTGTTGGGCATTGACCATAGAAACATTTTTCTATATACATGTCTTCAGTAAAAGGAAACAAAAGCAAAATTAAATGATTGAGACTACTCCAAAATAAAAAGCTTTTGCACAGTGAAGGAAGCCAAAAAAAGGAAGCCTACTGAATGGGAGAAGATATTTATAAATCATTTTTTCTTTATTAAGTTTTCAATGCTATTATAGTTGCTTCTAAATTAAAATGATGTTTATCATTCTTTAAAGGTATATTTCCCCTGTGTTTTCTGAAATCCAATATTAACATGTAAAACACATTTTTTTTATTGCAGTAGAGAAACACTGTTCTTAAAATGTGGTACAATCTTATGTTTCCTGGATGCAGATGGACAGAATATATGAAAAATTTCAGCAATAATTACAGCTGAAGTTTTGACACTGAGCATGCATGATAGTCATTTGAGGGGCAAATCTAAATTAAAATTTCTAGTAAGATAAAGGTGAGCTTTCCTAAGCAAATGAGTTAATAAAGAAACACTGGGTTCTTCCATAATATTGATATGATGGCCAATTAGTAAGATATATTTTCTTTGAGTTCTTGTGAGACTTTGTAGTTCAGTATCCTAACATGCTAATGGAACAGTAGAAATAGAATATATCTCATTTGACTCTGCATAGTACAATGTATAAAGGACCCTCCATCCCTAATATTCAATTTAATGGTAGGAATACATACTTTTTTGTTCTGTTCATACAGATCCAAATACTGTTCAGTTATTACCAGTTATTTTGTGCTTGGAATTGGTACATTTGTGTTGAGAATATATGCTATCAGTTAGAATTATAAAGGTAAATTGGTCAAAGGTATTAAAGACATAATATAATCAGTACATGTTCAACATATATTTAATACATATGTATTAAGCATTGCCTATATAATGTGTACATGAAGGAAGAAAATTACCAGGTTAGGTTACCCAAAGTATTAGCTTCAAGTTAGAGATGGTTTTAGGTCATATGTTGAACTGATATTAAAATACAATTAATCATACAATGGGCAAGCTCTTTTCCTTTGTCTCTCATCTTCTGGTTATCATCAAAGGGAATGTTTCAGTTTGATGCCCTTCTATCTTCATTTCCTCTATAGTATTGGCAAATATATATATATGTATATATATATATTTGTATGTATATATATGTTTATATACTTCTATATATTTATATATGAATATAATTTTATGTATAATACATGTGTATGTGTGCATACTATTTTAATGAAAGCAGCAGCATCAGTCTAAGAGCTTGAAGTAGACAACAATGTCACTCCAATTTAATAATGGGATTTTTTTTGGTCATTTTTATTTTGGACTTTCTAATTAAAGTAAGAGATAGGATTTTCCTTTAAGATAAATTGATTTAGGCTAAAAAGCAAAACTTCAAAGGTAAAGGAACATTAACCAAGCAGGTGATACACCAGTATGGTAAAACTTGTGGATTGTCACACAAATGGGTAAAGTTGGCAAGTACTGGAAATTTGTATCCTTTGGTCTGGTAGATAATCATTTGGGTTATTTTGCATTGGACAGACTTCCTGAATATTCCTTTCATTATACCTCTATTCTTTTTTTTAAATGTTTCTTTTATTTTTGAGAGAGAGAGAGTGTGTGCAAACAAGTGCATGCAAGTGGTAGAGGGGCAGAGGAGGAGGGGGTCAGAAAATCTGAAGCAGGCTTTGTGCTGACAGCAGACAGTCTGATGTAGGCCATGAGATCATGACTTGAGCTGAAATTGGACACTTAAGCAATTAAGCCACCTAGGTGCCCCTATACTTCTAAGTGGTGTTTTATACTACTGATTATATAGGGACAGTGATTATTACTATCCTGGAAGCCTGCATTATTTTAAGGTTTGTGTAGAAAGACAAAATGAAGAGGAAAAAATTGAGAGCTGGACTTTCACTCTAATGCATTTTTTATCAAACACGAGAGTAGAATATGCCCCATGGCCTTGCTCTATGATGCACTACCTTATCGTTGTGGGTTTTGCTCCTTTTTTGGGTAAAAATCAGAGGGTACTTTGGGCACTTTCAGAGGGTAGATATGGCAACTTTGGATGATATAAGTTATATTTACAGGTATATATTACTTCAGGTTATGGATGTGCTTCTGAATCAAAAAATTGGCAAAAAAAAAAAAAAAGGAATCAAGCACTTAACAAATCAAGCCTCCGTAGATACTTAGTGATTGTTTTTTCTGCTCCATAATGTAAGAGAACAATGCTTTTTTAATTTAATCATGAAGATAATCAATGACCTGCTATGCAAATGTAAGGTATTATTATAATTATATATCACCAGCCTTCCTTTTGTGATGTTGATCATTGTTCTTTCCCCTGCTCCTTAGCCCATAGTTTCTCATATGTGTTCTCTTACATTTATGCTTTCTATTTCCTGATGAATGCAGAAGCTTGACAAGAAGCTATGAGGATATTGGTATTTGGCAGAGGGCCCTCTCCTTTCCCTCTCTTTGCTGGAACTCTCTCTTAAGGAACTTCTCCTGGTTTTACTGCCTTGGGCATGGCCCTGTCAACATCATCTGTTCTGTTATTTTGAAGTAAGGGAAGCTAAAGTTTGACAAGAAGAGTCAAGATCTCAGAGGCAAAAACTGAGAGCACTTTTTCCTTTCTTTGAACCTTGTGGCATATGGGTGAAACTTGGGGTAAGTGTAATTTGGAAACATCTCATTCAAATTTCATGACACAGCTAAATTATCATGTTTCCTCTGAAGCCTTTTCTGATCTTCCCGGGAAGATTAATAGATCCTAGACCCTAGATATTGGGTTCTCATTACACTTATATTAAACTTTTCTTATAGTGCATACTACATTGTACCAATTTCCTATGTTTCAGCTTGTCTTTTGCAACTGATTTTCTAAAAACAAGAAATCTGTTTTCTTTATTTCTATCACATCAGCACCCTACTCAGTGTCTGCTACATAATAAGCACTCACATTTTTGGGAATTAAAATGTGGGAAAGAAGGAAGAATAGATGAAAGAAAGGGAGGGGAAAGGGAAGAAAAATGAGTGAATTTTCTTCATCCTTTGGAATGGATGATTTTGTTTTTATCTTCTCTGAGTGTAGAGCTGTAATTTAAACCTAGCTTTTAGGCCAAGAATATTTAACAAGGATATATTACTCTTCCAGATGGCAAGATAATTGTGATAACCATTGGTCAAAAGATATAAAATGTTTCTTCAATATAATCCATTTTGACTCCAGGTTTTCCCTTAGTTTTAAAAATAATCTTTGTTTTTCTTAAGTGCTATGTTTGTGATATGCTAAACATATATAAGTGGCAGTCTCAAAATGTTTTAATCACTTTGTCTATGGGATTATTTTTGTTTTCTAGCTTCAAAGTGCCAAAAAAAAAACCTTATATATATTTATGTATTTAAAAATTTAGACAAATTTTTCTTCTGATTTGATATCTGGGGACTCATCTTACTCTTGTACTGCAATTGAAGTCAAGCAAGTCACTAAGCATTTCTAAGAAAAAATCCTATGTGAATAAGTAGCTTATATTTTTATTTCACTTTTTCCAATTTTAAGCCACTGCACTACACATAATAAGGTATTTCCAGGTCAAGAGTTCCCCTACTGAATTTCTTGCTACAGTTTTTACTGAGATAAAAACTTAATATTTACCCTCTCTCCTCAGGTAGGTGGTTTTCAAACTGAATATAATAAAAAAAGAAGGAAGAGAAAGAGGTAGGGAGAGAGGAAGAGAAGAAGAAAATAGGGAAGGAACTATTTATTTAGGTTTTTACAGCAGAAAACAGGAAATGTTTTAGAGACAAACCTCTAATGTTTGGAAAAAATAATCAGAGTGGGGAAAACCTTACACAAACATAGAAGTCTAAGCAGAATATTTATTTTTCTGCTATGTTCTAAGAACCTTTAAAGAATGGCCTTATTTTTTTCTTATTGTACAACATTCATTCACCATCTTCTATACCCATCACATTTGATGTTTAAAAGTTTTTTTGTTTTCCTCTTATGATTTTAGTACATTCTCATTAAAGCTGCTTTATCAACACTGAATGATGGTCTTCATCAGAGAGCTAATCATGTATAAAACACTGTTATTTCTTTGAAGTCAGGACCATGTATTTTTAATCTTTTTATTTAAGACTTAATAAGGTAGTAGACATATAATATTTGGTGAAAAATGCATAAATGATTGATGTATGAATGACAAAGATCAAATTCAATATAAAACAGCTGCCTAAGTATTTAACTTAGTTAAAAATCATAAATTTTACTATGTGCCTGCCATGAGTTACATACACACTGAATCCAATACTCTAAGTTACATAAAATTAGTAACTTTCTCACTGTAAAAAACATTTTTTAATATCAGCCACATATTCTATCATGGCATTTTAAGTAATCATCAATTTTGCCTAGTTGATATCATTGTATGTACAATTACTAATAATGCTGTGATTAACCTCACTAATTGTTTTTGTTTTTTTGTTTTTGTTTTTGTTTTTGACTTGTTCAGTTTGCAGAAACTCAAAAAGGAAAAATATCTTTATGTGAAACTTAGTATCAGGAAAATACAGCATTTTTTCACTGATACTAGCAGAGGCTTCATAATTTTAGTTATATGTGGAGCTTGAAATAATCTCATTTAAGCTTGAAAATTGTTAGTTTTTTAGGCTCTGACTATTGAGGAACCAGATGTCAAGGTGGCCAATTAGGACAATGTGCCAAATTGAAAGTAACATTCAAGACTTTATTCATGTACTGTGATAGAGCAAGCAAGGGCAAGAAGTATCACTGGCTCTTTAGTATTTCATTTCTTTCCATGGATCAGAGATAAGAGTCAGTTGGATTAGGACAGACAGAGTAAACCATCTTATTATCAAGGAGCCCTAAACAAAAGCTTATCAACTTTTTATAGGCTTCTCTGTGTGTGCACATGTATCTGTGAGGGATAGGAGTGGAAATGTACTGAGTTAAAGTGGAGAAAATTACCTTAACCAAAGCCCTCAATAAGGAGGTTTTTGAATGGAGGTGCCTATGTTAGGAATGAAATATGAATATGAGCATGTCTGGCTGTTCCAAGGATAAGGGATTGAGTCCTTGGCTGCAGTTCCTTCCAGAAAACTGCAGTGCACTGGCTGGGCGCCAGCTTTGGTGTGGGAAGGGCAAATTTTTTCAATGCGACTTGAGAGTCAAAGCTTTGTTATCACCCATGGGTTGGCCAGAAAGATTACCCATAGGATTTTGGCCCAGGGCCAGAGTCCTCACTGACTCACCATCTTCCCTTAGCTCTTCAGCACTGAGGATTGTGCTGGGCGTCCACACTAGCCCCTTTCTGTTAGTGTCTCTCTACCTGGAATTCTACAGCACTCTGGCTCATAAATATTATTCCTTTCAATACACTTTGTTATCATCTAGATAGTTGATCTCATGATCAATCCCCCTCTGCCTCTGTTAACTTTCATTTCCACTTCTAATCAGTCATGTGCCACAAGTAACAGAATAAAGTATTATCCCTGAGTTCACTCAATACTGTTCAAAATCAAAATATCCTCACTTGTCATCTGTTGCCTTTCTTCCTCTCATGCACAAAATATTGATATTGATATTTTAGAATATTAGTCTCTTAAATTATTAAATAGTCCCCACATAGTGGCTAACTGGTGCTTTATTTTACCCCCAACTTAATTACCTGAATTCTGTTACTTCCATTCTATTGACATCCTCCCTTGCTCTGACCCACCCCTTTCTTGGCATTCTAGAACCAAGCCCTACATTATCCTCACAGTTTTCTGTCCTTTGCTCCTGCTTCTGGGCTACAGTGTTTGCTGGAACTATCAAACTTGGCTTACTATAAGTTTGCGCTGTCCAACCATAACTTGGATGTGAATATTTGCTTGGCAACCCTCTTGTTCATTCCTCATTGTATTTCTGGCTCTCTCTCTTCAATTGCAGACCCAGGCTTTAGCCTCCCATTACTTATACTTCCTACACCTCTCTTTACAGCTGACAACTTTCTCTATTCCTTTAATGAGATGTGAGGCCTCCAACTACCTTCTAAGTACCTCTTGTATATCTTTATAATTCCCTGTAAGAGAAGAAGAGGTGTTTTTATTTTTCTTTAAAAGTAACACAACATATCTGTAATAATGTATTATAGCATAACAGTAAAGAGCATGGGCTTTTTAGAGGAAAAAAAAGAATTCAGTTACTATATTCATGTCCATATTAAAATCTAATATGATGAAGTAAAAGAGTCTGTATTTGCAGTCAAATCTGAAATAGCCTCAAAAAAGGTGAAAAAGAAGTCAGAATATCCTCATTTGTCAAATATATGGAACAATTGTTTTTAAGACACTTGAATTAGGTTATAAAAGATGACCTAAGAAAGACAAGAAACAAATGTGATAAGCCCTACAATTCCCTAAGCTTAGTGCCTTGAGAGAGATTCCAGGCTATAGCTCAGAGAAGAGGAATTCAGGTAAAAACAGCTAACTCTCTGACTTGAGACAATGAGTCATGAGGTCAAAATAACTGATACATGGTTTGAAAGAGTACCAGAGTGCTACATGAAGACAAAAAAAATCCTTGAGATTTACAGAAAATCTCTGCCAGGTACTCAGCTGTGTAGTGATCAGTGCATGCCTGTGAATAGCAGCTTGAGGCTAGAGCGAATAGGGAGCACTGCCTCTGTGCTCTTATAGGGCTGGGAATAGTGCTTCCTCCCACTTGCCTAAAAAGAAACTAAATTACAGAGCATTGGGTAGAATAATCACAAAGATCTTTCTTCAGTTGTGGGGAATAATTAGCCCTAGCTGGGGCACTGCTCAGGACTCACCTATTGAATATAAAAACAAGACCCAAAAGAATACAAACTGTTTCCAAGTAATAAAATTATGTCTTACAATAAAGCTCAAGGATATTTATAAGAATTCAAAGATATCTTGCATCCAAAAAGGTGAAATTCACAAAGAATATTGCCCAATTAAATACTACCACATAGGCAAGAAAGCAAGGAAACATGGCCCACAGTGAGAATAATCAGTAAATTGAAATGGAGTCAGTATAGACACAGATGTTAGAATTAGTAGACAGTGTCATTAAAATAATTAATATAACTATATTACATGAGATCAAAGTTAAGTAGAAATATGGAAGATATAAAAAAGACCAAAGTCAGAATTGATCTAAATTAAGTGAAAAGATCATCACTGAGATGCTGGGACTTCAAGAAGCCCAATGTGTAAAATCAGAGTCTCTAAATTGAGGAGTAGGGAAATGAGCCTACAGATCCAAGCTCAATCAATCCCAAAACAAAAACCATGTAGAAAATGAAGCTAAAGTATCTGATGATCAAACTCCTCAAAACTTGCAGTGAAAATAAAATTGTAAAATCACTCAGAACAAAAAAGAGCACATGTTATAGAAGGAAACAAATTAAAGATGACAACAGAATTCTCCATGAAAACAATGCAAGCAAAAAGAAAATACAGCAATACTCTGAAAGTATAGAAGGAAAAAAAAAACCCTGCCAATCTAGAATTCTATACCTAGCAAAAATGTATTTAAAGAGTGAAAGTGAAATAATATGTTTAGACAACAAAAACTGAAAGAATTCATTACCAGGTGACTCACATTATAAGAAATATTAAAAGAAATTCTTTGGGTAAGACAAAAATGATACAAAACAGAAGTCTGAATGTACATAAATGAATGAAGAACACTGAGAATGGTAAAGTATATGGCAATAATAGCATTAAAGCCAGAAAGGGAGAACAAAATTATACTATTCTTAGATTCTTATACTCTGCAGGAAGTCATATATCACTTGGAGATGTACTTTGACAAGCCAAAGATATATACTATAAACTGTAATGCAACCACTAAACCAAAAAAAAAAGTTATATATAATAGGATAATAAGAGAATTAAAAAGGAATAAAAAATGCTTAGTGACTCCAGAAGACAATTGAAAAGAGGAAAAAGAAACAAGGAGAGGTGAGACAAATAGAAAACAAATAGAGAGATGAACTTAACCATATCAATACTCATATAACATGTAAATGATCTAAATATTCCTATTTGAAGTCATAGATTGTCATATTTGGTTTTTTAAAAAAAGAAAAAGCCAGATTCAACTACATGCTACCTATTAGAAATTCACTTACAATTAAAATGTGCCACAAAAAAACCTCCAGAATAGTTGATTTCACTGGTAAACTTTTACCAAATATTTAAGGAAAAAAATAATATCAGTTCAATTTAAACTTTTTGGGAAATTAAAAAAGAAGGAATACTTTTAAACCCATTGAGTGAATAAGGCCAGTGCCAATGATAGATGTTATCATTGCCATATATATGGGAGGAGTTATAAAATCTATCTGGGATGATTAGGAAAGCTTAAATTTTCTCCCAGTAAAAGCTTATTGAATTTACATTTCTTTTCATTGTCAACAAAATGATTTACCTTCAAATAATGCCTAGTATCTTTCCTATTAGTACTGTAAGCAATATATTTTAACCAAGAAACTGTCAGCACAGGAATAAATATTAAAATGCATTGTGAACAGAATGTCTGATGTGAATCCATTAAAAATCTATAAAATAATTCTAAAATCTTTATTTACTTTTTGTTTACTGAGAAGCCTTTTAAAGGCTATTGTAAAAATGAAGTAATTTTTCTTGATAAAAGTTTTGTATATCATTTCTTTAGTGCAAGTTGCTCCAATTATCATTTAGCTAATGAACTCTTCAAATTTCATTTGCATAATTGGTTCCAATTTTGACAAGGAGAATGTATCCTGCTGTGATAAAAGCATCATCGTACTCACCAGTACAGTGATGATTATCTCGTTTGAAATCAGCATGGACACACCACTGAACAGACAGGCAGAAACACTGGCTTGTCATTCCAGGTTTCTAACACCCTAGCTTTCTTTCTGCTTACAAAGACTGGAATTCAAAACAAGACTGACTATACACAGTGTTAAGTTTTCAACTAGCGATGGTGGTGCCTGGGTGGCTCAGTCAGTTAAGCATCTGATTCTTGTAGGCTCAGGTCATGATCTCATGATTGTGAGATCAAGCACCACATCAAGACTTCATGCTGAGGATGAAGTCGGCTTGGGATTCTCTCCCTCTCTCTCTGCCCCACCTCTGTTCATGAGTGTGTAAGTGCATGTGCTCTTTTGCTCTCTCTGAAACAAACAAACACGATTACAACTAGAGATGAAGATTTCACCTGAATGCATCTTCAGATGAATAGAATGCGTTCTGGTAGTGTAAAATGAACTACCTTCTTTTCAGATTTGAGGATATTTTTTATTTTATTATTTATTTAGTGGTGACTCTTAGATCTCTATTTCCATAGCTCTAACTCTGCTCCTGAATTCCATTACCATCCATTAAATTGCCTACTAGACTTCTTACCTGGGTGTCTTGTACTATGCTAACCTCTGTACTAAACACTTTATATACCTTATCTCATCCTTTATAACAGTCTTATAAAGGAAAATTATCATCTTTATTTAGAAAAGAGAAAAAATAAGATCACAAGTACATTCTCAAGGTCACATAGCTAGTAGAGGAAGGACATCAAATTCAAATCAAATAACTGTGAGTCTAAAGCTATTTTATACTGTCTCCAACTTAATTACATTGTAGAATGAATCTGACTTAAAATTGTGCTGCTAGACCAAATAGTGCAAAGATCGATATCTACCTTAAAAAAGAATATTCAACCATCCTATACTCTTTATATTGATGAATAGCACAACATACTTTCAGTAAAACGAATATACAGATGCATTTTCTGCCTTCCTCCAATGCAGTAGTGGAAACCACACCAATCAGTTTGAAAAGGCTGTGCTTGGAGATTTTCCTTAAAAAGAAGTTAGCTGTATTGCATGGACTAAAAAGGTGATTAGGTTAAGCAGATGATCAGGCAAAAATAATCTAAAACTGATCACTCTCTTAGACCTGGAGTATATTTAATAATTTTACAGACCCCTACATTACAATATGGTGAATCAGAATGATTATACAGGAATGAAAAACTGATCCAGATCAACTCTTCTTCTGTATCTTGATCTGTGTTGTTTATACGCAACTAGATTCATGTATTATATAAAACTTACAGGTCCATGAAATATCACTGAATTTGACTGTTATAGTAAGGAGTCAAAGGATAAAGCCAAGTTAATATTTATTTCTCATTAACATTATTAAACCCAGTTTCCTTCTTGAATTGCTGTGTGATATGACTAATGTGATATGACAAAATCAGTGATAACAATATTTCCTATATAACACAGTTAATCACGTTTCAGTAAAGCAACGTTTCACTAATTATTTGTTCATTGATTAGGTAAGTTAATATAAGAGTTTCAACTATTACTGGATTGAAACTAGCCATTATAACAAATTAGAGGAATATGTAAAGTAAAAAATACATTTGAAAAACAATCAAGAACTTATTATAAATCAAAGCTCCAGTTTCATGAGAGTTTGGGGAATTTGACATTTATTAAATGCTGATGATGTGCTGGTATAGTGCGCAAAATGCTTACTATGCTTTTTTACATTTATCCAACAAGGTTTACTGAGTGCCTACTAAGCTGTACACATTGTGTTCCAGACATGTTGCTGGTTAAGAGATCTGTGATAGCAGTGATATTTTGTCCATTTTTCTCCCTTGAAAATAAACTGAACATTGAAGCTTGAGTTGGATTAAACAGTTCATGTCAAAAAATTTGACCTGTGTTTATTTGGTTCCAAGTATATCTTCTCAAATCCTGCACAATGCTGTCTTCTACATTCATAGAAGTTTTCCTTATCAGACATTGAAATCAGGATAAAGAGCATGGTTTCTAGAAGAGGGAAGAAAAAGGATTTGGTTTTAATTTCTGGTTACATGAATCATTAACTTTCTAATCACTGGAAAGTCCAGCCTCATAGCCCTATTTCTTAACTGGTATAATGAGTAATAAAACTCCCAACTTAGATGGCTCACAGTGATTATTACATGAAACAGTATATGTAAAGCTGTGGCATATTATCTTGTACTGAGGGAAAAAGGCATTTGTTGTATTATTTTAGATGATTGGTGCCGTCTTCATTCTTTTCTCAGCATATAGCATGATGTCTTTTATGTTGTGGACACAAGAAATGCTTGTAGACTGAATAATTAATAAATGAGTGAATCAATGCATATAAGGCATCCAAAAGGCCATGTGCCTCCCATGATAGTTTGCTCATTCAAATAGTAAAGATATGCTCCCACATTGTCAGTGTTCTTTCTTGCCTGTTTTTTCTGAATGATTCCTACTATGAGATAATTAATATTCCTTTACCTTTTATTTATAATGGTATGTCATGTCAGAGCATTTAGCAGGAGCTGAGTAAATACAAACCACACCCAAACTAGGACAAGAGAGAATGATACATTAATCTAGAGTAAAAAATCTCTCTTACTAAATCAAGATTAACAGAGATGTTTAAATGGACTCTGATTTTAGCTAGAACAAATAATCCTAAAATTTGATTGGAACCACAAAAGACCCGAATAGCCAAAGCAACCTTAAAAGCAAAAAGCAAAGCTGGAGGCATCACAATTCCAGACCTCAAGTTATATTACAAAACTTTAGTGATCAAAATAGTATGGTACTGGCACAAAAATAGACACAAGCTCAATGGAACAGAATAGAAAGCCCAGAAATGAACCCACAACTATATGGCCAATTAATCTTCAACAAAGTGGGAAAGAATAGCCAAAGGGAAAAAGACAGTGTCTTCCACAAATGGTGTTGGGAAAACTGGAAGCAACATGCAAAAGAATGAAACTGGACCACTTTCTTACATCATACATGAAGATAAATGCAAAGTGGATTAAAGACCTAAATATGAGGCCTGAAGCCATAAATACCCTAGAACAGAACACAGGCAGTAACTTCTTTGACATCAGCCATAGCAACTTCTTTCCAGATATGTCTCCTGAGGCAAGGAAAACAAAAGCAAAATTAAACTATTGGGACTTCATTAAAACAAAAAGCTTCTACACACTGAAGGAAACAATCGGTAAAACTAAAAGGCAGCCTACAGAATGGGAGAAAGTATTTGCAAATGACATACCAGATAAAGGGTTAGTATTCAAAATATAAAAAAAAAAAACTTTTAAAACTCAATACCTCAAAAAATAATAATCCAATTTTAAAAATGGACAGACAACATAGATTATTTTTTCCAAAGAAGACATACAGTGGGCCAACAGATACATGAAAAGATGCTCAACATCACTCATCATCAGGGAAATACAAATCAAAATTACAATGAGATACCACCTCACACCTGTCAGAATGGCTAAAATTAACAACATAAGAAACCAGAGGTGTTAGCGAGAATGTGGAGAAAGGGGAACCCTCTTGTACTGTTGATGGGAATGCCAACTGGTGCAGCCACTTTGGAAAAGAGCATAGAGATTCTTCAAAAAGTTAAAAGTAAAACTACCCTGTGATCCAGCAATTTTGTTACTAAGTACTTACCCAAAGAATACGACAATACTAATTCAAAGGGATACATGCATCCCAATATTTATAGCAGTATTATTTACAATAGCCACACTATGGACACAGCCCCAGTGTCCATCAACAGCTGAATGGATAAAGAACATATAGTATGTATGTATTTATGTATGTATGTATGTATGTATGTATGTATGTACGTATGTGTGTGTCTGTGACTCAGCCATAAAAAACAATGAGACCTTGTCATTTACAACAACATGGATGGAGCTAGAGAGTATTTTTAAGTTTATTTACTTTGAGAAAGAGAAAGAGAGAGATTACAAGCAGAAGAGGGGCAGAGAGAGAAGGCGACAGAGGATCTGAAGCAAGTACTGTGCAGACAGGAAACTCATGAACCATGAGATCATAACCTGAGTTGAAATTAAGAGTCACTTAGCTAATTGAGCCACCCAGGCACCCCTAGACCTAGAAAATATCATGCTGAGTGACATAAAGGAGTCAGAGAACGACAAATAACATGAAATATGTTCATGAATATGAAATATGAAATAATATTTCACTCATAAGTGGAATTTAAGAAACAAAACAAATGACCTTGGGGATGGGGGGAAGAGAGGGAGGCAAACCAAGAAACACACTCTTATGTATAGAGAACAAATTGATGATTTCCAGAAGGGAGGTGAATAGGGGGATGGGTTAAATATGTGATGGGATTAAGGAGTACACTTGTTGTAATGAACACAGGGTGATGTATAGAAGTGTTAAATCACTATATTGTATGCCTGAAACCAGTATAGCACTGTATGTTAAGTAAGTGGAATTTAAATAAAAACTTTTAAAAATCAGCTCTGATTTTATAAAATAATCCATACAAAAGCATACTTAAATTTTTTTTCAGTTCTTCTTAAGTCAATCTATAGATTCAATGCAATCCTAAACAAAATCTCTGCAGGTATTTTGTAGATATCAACAAACTGATTCTGAAGTTTATATGAAGAGACAAATCCAAAATAGTCATGTCTGTAGTGAAGCAGAAGAACAAAGTTGAAAGATGGACACTACTAAACTTTAAGACTCATTATAAAGCTGCAGTAATCAAGTCAATGCAGTATTGGTGAAAGAATAGACAAATATATCAAAGGAACAAAATAGAGAGCCTAGAAATAGACCTACTTAAATATAGTCAACTGATCTTTAACAAAGGAGCAGAGGCAATAGAATGGAACAAAGACAGTCTTTTCAACAAATGGTGCTAGAACACCTGGACATCATGCAAAAAAAAAAAAAAAAATCTAGACAGAGAACTTACACCTTTCAAGAAAACACACTCAAAATGGATCACAGACCTAAATATAAACTACCAAACTATAAAACATCTAGAAGATAACAGAGAAGAAAACCTAAATGATCTTAGGTATGATGATGCTTTTTTAGATACAACACCAAAAGCATGATGCTTAAAAAAATAATTGATAAGCTGTGCTTAAAACTTTGCATGCTGTGAAACTGAAACTTAAAAACTTCTGTTTTAAATGAAATTAAAACTTTCTGTGCTGTGAAAGGCACTGTCAAGGAAATTAGAAGGCAAGCCACAGACTGGGAGAAAATATTTGCAAAAGACATATCTGATAGAGGACTGTTATTCACAATATAGATAGAACTCTTAAAATTCAACAATAAGAAAACATAAACCTAATTTTTAAAAATGGACAAAAGATCTTAAGAGATTCCTCACTAAGGAAGATATACAGATGGCAAATAAACATATGAAAACGTGCTCCGCATCATGTGTCACCAGGGAAATGCAAATGAAAACAACAATGAAATACCACTATAGACCTATTGAAATGGACAAAATCTGGAACACTCATAACACCAAATGCTGATGAGGATGTGAAGCAACAGGAACTCTTCTTGATTGCTGGTGGGCATATAAAATGCTATCGCCATTTTGGAAGACAGTTTGGCAGCTTCTTCCAAAACTAAATATACTCTTACCATAAGATGCAGCAGTCATATTCCTTGGTATTTACTTTACCCAAAGAAATTGACAACTTATCTCCACATAAAAACCTAAACATAGAAGTTCATGACAGATTAATTTATAATTGCCACAACTTGGAAACAACCAAGATGAATAAGTAGATCATAGGGGATATTTTAAAGCAGTGAAATATACTCTATATGATACCATAATAATGAAATGCATGTCATTATACAGTTGTCCAAACCCATAGAATATACAACAGCAAGAGAGAACTTAAAGGTAAACTATAGGCTTTGGGATTCTAATGTGTTAATAAAGGTTCATCAATTGTGACAAATGTACCACTATGGTATCTGATGTTGATAATTCGGGGAAGCTATGCATGTGTTGGGGCAGGGATTATATAGGAAATCTCCATATTCTCCCCTCAACATTGCTGCAAACCTAAAACTGCTTTTAAAAATACTCTTAATTTTTTTAATAAAAAGAAAACTTTCAACAAATAAACATATTCTGTTCTTGGAATAGATATTCTAACCCATAGGTAAAACAAATTTGCTTTATAGACAGGTATGATACAAAAGAAGTATTCAGATAAATACAGAATTATTTTAATACAAATAGGCACAAAATTATGCATGGAGGAATTGAAATAGAAAAAATACTATTATTTTAGGAAATGGGTATTGAAGTTCTAGTGACATATTATTGGGAAGTATTTGTATATAACCTTTTCTATAAACCTATAAGACTAATTTTACTTTAGAGCCTATGGAACCTCCAATGTTATTTTACACTGCTAACATACTATGTACAGGTTTTTCAGAATTAAAAAGAAAAGTTTAAGATATCTAATTTATGTTTTGTTGATCTTTTTACAAGTCTTGACAAATCATGGTAGATTAGATTGTTGTGCAAAATATGTACTGACCTTTCTTCACCTCCATGGCATATATGTACTGACCTTTTACTTTAGGCTCTGCCATTTGACTTTCTTTGGCCAATAAAATTTGGATAGAAGCAATGCTATACCAGTTCCATACCTATGGTTTAAGACTAGGATTACCAGATTTAGCAAGTAAACTACAGGATGTTCAGTTAAATTTGAAATTCAAATAAATAATAACTATATCTTAGATAAATATGTCCCAAATATTTTATATAAGCATGCCCCAAATGTTTTATGCCCCATATATTTTCTTATGCTGAAAGTGCTTGTTGTTTTTCTGAATTTTGAATCTAACTAGACATGCTATATTTTATCTGGCAACTGTTTTTAAGAGCCATTGAATATTTTCACTTGTCCTCTTTCCAGTGCCATAAGAAGAATACATCCTGGCTAGCCAGCTGGTTCCAGGGAGATGAGAAGTTTGTAGATTAGTCTGAGAGTTAACCTACAGATTAGAGCTGCTTAGATGAAATTCATCAAATCAGCTCATCTACCTACTCATTCAAACTGTAGATATGTAGGCAAAATAAAATGCTTATTGTTATTTGTCACTGAAATGTTTGTGGTTATTACATAATGATAGTAGACACATATACAAGTTTTCAGAAAATAAAGAGAGTAAAGAGAACATTTGTATCATTTTCCCACAGAATTAGTCACTTCAATGGCTTTTTCTACATTGATCAAAGTTTTCATGTATATATACTCTTTAGTAGATATTTTAAGTTTATACCCAGGTAAAATTTGTCCATTCAGTAACACAGAATAGTATACCATCTCTGTGGCAATTTCAAATTATCATTGCTTGACTACTGTACCTGAATCTGTTTTCACATCATGCCTTTCTCCTGTCCTTACCCATTTTCTATCACACATAGACCAACTGTTCACACTGAGAAGTCTCATTCATTTATCACTAAACTCAATGAATATTTACTTATATCTTGTTAATTATTTGTTACTGCCTAACAAATTATTTGAAAATTTAGTAGCTTAAAAATCATCATAGCACAATATCTGTGGATCAGAAATCTGGAAACGGCTTAACAAAGTCCTTTGCTTCAGGATCTCTCATAAGCTATAATCAATGTGTTTGCTAAAGTATTTTCACCAAAACACTCAACTGGAGCAGGATTCTGCTTCCAGGGTTATTCACATAGCTGCTGATAGGATTCAGTTCCTCATGTGCTGTTAGACTAAGACTCTCACATTTCCAGAGGCCTCCCTAAGTTCCTTGCCAGATAGGCCCATCTAACATGCCACTTCACTTCATCAAGATATGTAAGCCAAGAAAGCAATGGAAAGACAGAAGACTGGCAAGATGGAAGTCAAAGTGTTTTATATCCTGATCATAGAAGTGCCATTATATCATTTTTGCCATATTCTCTTCATTAGAAGCAAGTTGTTAGGTCCAGCTCCATCTCAGTGGAAGGATATTATGCAAGTATGTGACTGACTACTGGGAAGTAGGGGTGACTGGGAGTTGTGGTAGGCTAAAAAATGTCCCCCTGAAAGTTATCCATATCCTAATCCCTAGAACATGTGAATTATCTTACATGGCAAAATAAGAGTCGTGGTTGTGATTAAGTCAGGATTTGGAGATGGAGAGATTATCCATCTCTGGGTAAATAACCTGGGTAGACTCTAAAAACAATGCATATATCCTTATAAAAGGGAACCCCAGGGAGATTTTATACATAGATGGTAAAAGGAGATATGAACATGAGACAGGGGCCTCAAAGATTTGAAGATTTAGAAGATTTTGGCCATGAAGCCTTGGGTGATGTGGCTACAGGCCAGGAACTGTCAACAGCCAACAAGAGGAAGAAGTATAGCACTGTTGACACTTTGATTTTGGCCTAGTGATACTGATTTTAGACTTCTGGCCTTCAGACCATGAAATAATAGCTTTCTGTTGTTTTAAGCCATACAAAGTCATACTTAAACTAGCCTAAACAAGAAATATTGGTATTAATTTACATAAATGAAGCTCATATGTTGAATTAATATCAATTATTATCCACAGATGGGACTCAAATAATGTCATATGTCTTTCTTCATTATTATTTTTGTACTTAGGCAGAATAAGAATTATTGCCAAAATGTGGTAAAAAGATGATTAACGGTAACTCCTGCATTGTATAATATTCTGTCATAAATCTGAGTAGAAAGAGTAATTCTTTCTTTTCAAGACACCCCCGTAAACTCCAAGAGCATTTTTCATTCGTTATGATGGGGTCATATGTCATCTATGAAACCAATCTTTGTGTTTAGAGGTATATGATGTTCTTATTTTTCTGGATGGTGTATATCACACTTAGGGTGAAGTTAGCTTCACCTAACTCATGGATTAAAATGAGTGATTTCTTAACAAAAAAGAAACTAATTAGAAAGAGGATGAATAGGTGAAAAAAAAAAAGAAAAAAAGGAATTTCTTACTTTATTCAGTACCAGTGAGAAGTGAAGATAAAAAAAAATCAATATTGTGTTTTAAGGAATTTAGAGTCTCATGTTGAGTGCAAAACAATAAAGACATAATTATGTGTCTTGAGTAATTATTTTTTGAGAGACCAAGAGTAAACTATACCATAGATACAGGTAACAGATACATATATATTCTACTTTAAGCAAGTACCTCATTGACCTTATTAATAATTCTTGGAAACATAATGCTATCTCAGGACCTTTGGGAAGAGGTATAAAGTATTATTTAAAAGCATGAGAGGTGGGTGAGGGGTGGGCTAAATGGGTGATGGTTATTAAGAAGGGCACTTGTTGTGGTGAGTACTGGCTATTGTAGGTGACGAATCACTAAAAATTCTATTCCTGAAACCAATATTATATGATATATTAACTAACTAGAATTTAAATAAAAGCTTGAAACAAACAAGCATGGGTTATGTGGTCATATTGTCTTAGTTTAAATAATGGCACTACCATTTGTTAGTTCTCTGATCTTTGGTAAGTTGCTTAACCAATTTGAGATTTAGCATCTTTGTTTTTACAATTGAAATCAGATTACCTAGTACATAAAACATTTTTTCTAAATCAAAATTTAATGAGCTAGCTCATTCTTAGAATTTTAGTATAATGTCCAACAATTGCTCCATGAATATCATCTATCATTATCTCTCAGATTTGTAGGATTTAGAATATTCTTCCTCTGGCTTTTTTCCTGATAGCAAACTCCTTTATCTTAAAGGAATAGATTAACTCTGCTATTCTTTGAAGTCTTGTCTCACAACTTTTCTTACACATTGTCTCTAGAAATCCATAGTAACACGTACCCTTGGTCTACCTCTATTATCACACTCAGCACATAATCTTGTGAACATATGCCTTTGCATTTTTTTCTCTGGCTAAATGTTCAGAGTCCTGCTTGACATATAGTGGTTCCTTATACATGTTTATTGAAAAATCTCATGAAATCTTATCTTAAGGAAGGGCAGTAAAGCTTTTTATCACATTGCAAATTCCTGAAAATCAGAACATCTTTATATATGACAGAGCATTATAAATATGTCAGAATATTAGTAAGAAATTATACTATTTGTAAAGTACATAAAGTATTTTAGTATATGATTAAAGTTGTTATTTTCACTCTTGTTCAATGATATAATTCTTCTCAGTAGATATCTTTGTCTTTGAAGAAAACAATTGAATATTTACCCTTATGATCTATGTTTTAATTATTCTTTGTAAAGAAAATTGATAGCTAAATAGGCAAAAGGGGTGAAGGAGAGAGAGAGAGAGGGAGAGGGAGAGAGAATGAATGAGAATCTGGAAAAAAAAAAAAGAGAAAGAAAGAAAGAAAACTCCTGGACTTGCCTCATGTTTGGTTCTTTCCTGAGATTTGTTTGAAAAGTCACATCCAGGGTTACTCAGTCTGTGGCTGTACCCAAAAATACACTGTTACTGAAGAAAAATAAACCATTTGGATTCACTCTTAGTGGGTTAGTGAATCAGTATTTGTCAAACTAAACTGAACTGAGTTGAAAAACCTCCTAGAACTCTTTTATCCAGAGCCTGAGTTTTTTCTCAAATATAAGAGGTCTAAGTTTGAAAAGCCTAATGAATAGTAACAGTTGTATTTTCAAAGACCTTCTCTGTCTTCCCATTCTGTGCCCACCTTTCTACTGTTGTTATAAACACTTGTCTAACTTTATTAATAATCTCCCAAGTAGCAGTATCGGCAAATGGGGCCAACTCACAGATGGAAAGTTAGAACTTGGGCCAGACAGCTAACATATTCATCCACTGCCTTCCAGAGCTAGTCAAGTGTGTCCAGCTGGTTTAGCATAATAGGAGGCTTATTAATACAACATAGCATTATAATCACTGAATTGAGACTAAATTTTCTTTCAACAGAAATGAAACTACACAGTCACAGTGAGTGTTCTATAGACTCTGGGGAAAAGCACAAGCCAGTTTAGACTTATGATTCTTCAACATTTAACAGAAGGATTTTCATCATGATAAGCAAAATGTAGATCTGCATCTTACATCCCATTTCCCTTGAAGATCTTTCGATCAAGAGCAAACAACAACAACAAAAAGAACAACCAAAAAACCCCCCCAAAAAAACAAACAACAAAATCCCATAGGGTAGATTGTTAAGGCATTTGTAAATAGACAGCCTACAATATTCCAATCTAAATTTTTTGCAAGCGACTTGAATTCTGGGATGCCACAGGTAGAAAGCCTAGGATGCAAGATTCACAAGTGGCATTAAAATTTTTATAAATGATATAAATATGGCTTGCCAAATTCATATATTTTACAGTGAATATCTTGTATTATTGTCTAATTATGAAAAGAACACTCCTTCACATTGTCCCTACACACAGATATGTTCAGTGAGGTGGAGAAGTGAGATAATTCTCAAGCTAAATTGAACAAATAAGCAAAAACAGTTATGCTTAAATTACCAAAAGAGTCCAGAGCTCAATTTACATGGGCAAATTTTTCAGTTTTCCAATTTATCTCTCTAACTTTGTCTTCCAGCATTTTGATTTTCATTAATCTTACTTTTCTGAAGAATTCATTAAAAGTACAAAAACCTGGAAATGATCTTAGGATGATGAGTTTAAAAATGATAATATAATTGTTGGTGAGTGTCAGTCAATCTGTAAGATGAGGGGTGCCATATTGGAAAGGGCACAGTCTTTAGGGACAACAGGATATACTTAAGAGATAATTTCTAGGGCTTGAATATTACCTCCACCAATTACTAGTTTGGTTTAGTTATTTAAATTCTATTTCAAACTCTAGGTACTGAGCTCTATCTAGAATAATTATACTAGTAACTACTTAATAAAATTCTTGTAAGGATTATATGATATAATGTAAAGCACTTATATGCTGGCATGTGATAACTCAATAAATCTTCACCATTATTATTACTATAATTATTTTGTCAGTAATATTAATACTCAGATCCAAGAAAATATGTATTTAAGTCACAATTTTGTTCACTTCACTTTGTAAACTTGAGAAAGTTGTTTAGGTGCTCTAACTTTTAATTTCTTGGCATATCATAAGAAGATCATATTGCCTACTTCATAGATAAGCTGTGAGGTTTAAACAAAATATTCCTTGGCAGCTTGTACTTTACTGTAAGGTACCAATATAATTTCTGGCATAGCATTTGATAAAGTGGTAGCTATTTTTATTATTGCCTATTCTTATATGCTAAACAGTATCCTAAAGACTGTCACAAGTTCAAAAACTTATGTGCCAAAGCTCTCTCAACCTAATTAGAAAGTCAAACCATACAGAATAAAGTAAGAAATAAACTAAGCATTCAAATATTTTTGATAAGTCACATGTATCAGTAGAGAATTTGGACTTTCCCGAAGTGCCTGAGTAGCTTGATCATTTAAGTGTCTAACTCTTGATATCTGCTCAGGCCATGATCTCATGTTCATCAGATCAAGCCCTGCATCAGGTTGTGTGCTGAAAATGTGGAGCCTTGTTGGGATTCTCTCTCTCCCTTTGCCTCTCCTCTGCTCATGTGAGCTCTCTCCCTGTCTCTCTCTCTCAACATAAATAAATAAACATTAAAAAAAAAAGAAATTGAGCATTCCCAATATATGATTTTTATATATTTCTATGTCTTATAGGACAAGTATATTATGAATATTATATAATATATTCAAATAGACATTTTAAAAGAACAAGATAAAAATTAAAGGTATATAATCACTTTTCTCACTAAAATATTATTATTAATATATAAATACATTAAATTTGAGGGAAAGTGATGTGATTGAATATGCCTCGTTGATTTTTAATCTTGCTTTATCATTTTGTGACATAGTAACATAAATGTCTAAATCTTGTTTAGACTCGTTTTTATTTAATTCCTGATTTATGACTGCAATAGTTGAAAAAGATTTATACATCCAAACGGCAAAAGCCATCATGAAGTGTTCTTTCTAAAAATTACACAAGACTTTTAAGTTTATGCACCAATTATGGAAAGTTTATGTTGAAGTTTATCTTGTTAATGTTTTCCTTCTCTGATTCAACTATTTTTTAACCTATAAAATGAAATTTAACCTATAACTAAAATCTAACTTAAACCTAAAATTTTTAACCTAGAACTATAAAATATGATACTTTTAAATCTTTAAAAAGGAGTTTCAAATCCCCCAAAATGCCATGTGAGAATTTTAGGGAGGTTAAAAAATTATGTTGCTGAGGTTTTAGAGTCTGCAGATATGAGTATTTTATGGGTGACGTACATCTTTTTTGGCAGTAACACTAAAGAAGGATGGAAACAATTCTAAGCATCTATTTCCAAATACTCTCTCCATAGCAAGAAATTCAGAAAGCAATTACTTGGTTGTTTATTGTTGAAATATTACTTTCACCTCAATGAGATGAATTCAGAGTTTATTAATTTATTTTAATATCAGATAGGTAGTAGCAACCTGTCATACCAAATTTGTAGCAACTGCCTTCTGTAAAATAAAAACATGTAATTCATCATAAGGGTCAACAATTCTTTTCAGTATAATGGCCAAAGATATCCAAGAAAATTCTATGAGTGAGAAAGATTTCATAGCCAGCTGCCATTTTATCACATAATATTGTAAAGATTTTACTATTTTAAAATCTTTATTTTAAAAATATAATTAACTACATTATATCACCCCATAAAGTGCAAAATGTGTTATGTTATAATATACAAACAATCCAGTGAAAACACCATTGTCAACATTTAGGTCTTATATTCTTAATATTCTTTTCAGGAATGATTATCTGATATAAGGTCAGGTAAAGAGAGGGGTGAGTAAAGCACAGATTGAGTGAGGGAAGGTGAGACAGAAGTGGGCCCATCCATTTATTGAATATTACAAAACTTAATTTTTATTAAAAATAAATATCATGCACTCTAACTCTATTTTCTTCCGGCCCCTCATTGGGCCATCTTGAACATTCATGGATTTGTGGCTCTCACTTTGGAGACCTCTGCAAAGACTGCAAACCTTGGAAATAATCTGTGTGGGAAAATCGGCAAGAACTGAAGTGGTAAGAAAATGCTTTGGGTTTGGATGAGGGAAAAGAGACTTTAGTGTCTTTAGGAAAAAAATCACTTATTTTTCCTTTTGCCTCAGGTGCCAATATGGTTCTTATGGCACTTTATTTAAAATTATGATATTGTGTTCATCATGGAAATTTTTTTGTATTAATTTGGTTTTTAAGATAATCCCTTTGTAAATTCTTTGAATCGCTTCTTTTGACCTTTGCTGGACCCATGACTGATACAACTAATTAACCAGAATCTCTGAGGCATTATCCAAGAGACTAAATTCTTTTGAGAGCTCCCTAAGTCATATTTGGTAAATATTGATTCGTAGTTCTTTCTCCTGATTTGTTAATTGGTGGTGTATCAGAAAAATTAACTATCTGGGCACAATAATTTCATTACACTAGCCTTCTGCAATAACACAATTTATATTGCTGTCTTGATTTAGATATAAAATCATTATATATAGATATAAAAATATTATATATGGGAGGAGGGGCAAGATGGAGGAGTAGTAGGGAGCTACACGCATTGCACTCGTCCCCATATCTCACACGGAAAAGATCTGAAACCATAGGAAACCTTACAGAACCCAAGAGATTGGGATAGAAAGGATGCAGAATCCACTGAGAAAGCCTTCTAACAGCTACCTCAAGAAACAAGCCAGAGTACACAAGGTGGAGAGTCCCAAATATCACTATGAGTAGGAAAATAAAATAACCAACGTCCCCACAAGAGACACCAAGAGATACCATTCAAAAAACACTCTCTGAAAGGATAGGCCCTGGACAGTGAGTCTTCTTGGATACAGCAGCGCTCATAGGTGCAGAGAGCATAACAAGTCTTTAAAATTAACAAGAGCCAGAGAGCATAACTAAAATGATGAAATGAAAGAGCTCTCCTCCAAAGAAACTCCAAGAAGAAATGACAGCTAATGAACTGCTCAAAACAGATATCAGCAGGATAACTGAACAAGATTTTAGAATAATAATCATAAAATTAATAGCTGGGCTTAAAAAAAAACATAGGGGACATCAAAGAAACTATGGCTACAGACATAATGGAAAATAAAAATAGGCATGAAGAATTAAAAAATGTGATAAATGAGATACATAATAAATTAGAGGCCTCCATTGCACGGATTGAAGAGGCAGAAAGGAGAATAAGTGATTTAGAAGATACCATTATAGAAAAACAAGAAGCTGACAAAAAAAAAAAAAAAAAAAAAAAGAAAGAGAGACAAACTGATCCAGGAACATGAAAGAAGAATTCAAGAGCTCAGCAATATGGTCAAACGCAACAATATCCATATCATAGGAATCCCAGAAGACGAAGAGAGAGGGAAAGGTGCTGAAGGAGTCCTGGAACAAATTATAGCAGAGAACTTTCCCAACCTGGGGAAGGAAGTAAATCTTGAAATGCAAGAGGCTCAGAGGACTCCCCTCAGACGTAACTTGAATTGATCTTCTGCACAGCATATCATACCAAAAATGGCAAAATACAAGGACAAAGAGAGAATTTGACAGCAGCTAGGGAGAAAAGGGCCCTAACATACAAAGGGGAACCTATCAGATTGGTGACAGACCTATCTACTGAAACTTGGCAGGCCAGAAAGGAATGGCAGGATCTTCAATGTGATGAACAGAAAAAATATGCAGCCAAGAATCCTCTATCCAGCAAGCCTGTCATTCAGAATAGAAGGAGAGATAAAAGACTTTCCAAATAAACAAAAATTGAAAGAATTTGTCACCACTAAACCAGCCCTACAAGAAATCCTGAGGGGGACTCTCTGAGGGAAATGTTGCAAGGAACGCAAGATACCAGAGACACCACCACAAGCATGAATCCCACAAAGGACACAATGACTCTAAACCCATATATTTCAATAATAACACTGAATGTAAATGGGCTGAATGCTCCAATCAAAAGACATAGGGTAGCAGAATGGATTAAAAAACAAAATCCATCTATATGCTGTCTACAAGAAACTCATTTTAGACGGGAAGATACCTTCAGATTAAAAGTAAGGGGATGGAGAAATATATATCATGCTACAGGAAATCAAAAGAAAGCCGGAGTAGCGATACTTATATCAGACAAACTGGACTTTAAATTAAAGACAATCACAAGAGATGAAGAAGGGCACTACATAATAATTACAGGGTCCATCCATCAGGAAGAACTAACAATCATAAATGTCTACGCACCGAATATGGGAGCACCTAAATATCTAAAACAATTAATCACAAACAGAAACAAGCTTATAGATAAGAATGTGCTAATAGCAGGGGACTTTAATACTCCGCTTACAGCAATGGATAGGTCAACCAGACAGAAAATCACTAAAGAAATAATGGACTTGAAAGACACATTGGACCAGATGGATCTGACGGATATATTTAGAACTTTACATCCTGAGGCCAGGGAATTTACTTTCTTCTCAAGTGCGCATGGCACATTCTCCAAGATAGATCACATACTGGGACATAAAGCAGCCCTCAATAAATATAAAAGAATAGAGATCATACCATGCACACTGTCAGATCACAATGCTTTGAAACTTGAAATCAATTACAGGAAGAAGTCTGGAAAACCGCCAAAAACATGGAGGTTAAAGAACACCCTTCTAAAGAATGAATGGGCCAATCAGGCAATTAGAGAGGAAATTAAAAAATATATGGAAACAAATGAAAATGAAAACACAACAATTCAAAATCTATGGGATGCGGCCAAGGCAGTCCTAAGAGGAAAGTACATTGCTCTCCAGGCCTATTTCAAGAGATTAGAAAAAGCACAAGTCCAAAATCTAACAGCTCACCTAAAGGAGCTAGAGGCAGAGCAACAAGAACGCCCTAAACCCAGTAGAAGAAGAGAAATAGTAAAAATTAGAGCAGAAATAAACAACATAGAGACCAAAGAAACAATTGAACAGATCAATGAAACCAAGAGTTGGTTTTTTGAAAAAGTAAACAAAATTGACAAACCTCTAGCCAGGCTTATCAAAAAGAAAAGAGAGAGCACCCAAATAGACAAAATTATGAATGAAAATGGACTTATTACAACCAACCCCTCAGAAATACAAGCAATTATCAGGGAATACTATGAAAAATTATATGCCAACAAATTGGACAACTTAGAAGAAATGGACAAATTCCTAAACACACACTCACTACCAAAATTCACACGGGAAGAAATAGAAAACCTGAACAGACCCATAACGAGTGAAGAAATCGAATCAGTGATCAAAAATCTCCCAACAAATAAGAGCCCTGGACCTGATGGTTTCCCTGGGGAATTCTACCAGACATTTAAAACAGAATTAATCCCAATTCTTCTCAAGCTATTCCAAAAAATAGAAGTCGAAGGAAAACTCCCGGACTCATTTTATGAAGCCAGCATCACTCTGATTCCCAAGCCAGACAGAGATCCAGCAAAAAAAGAGAACTATAGGCCAATATCCTTGATGAATACGGATGCAAAAATTCTCAACAAGATCCTTGCAAATCGAATCCAGCAGCATATCAAAAGAATCATCCACCAAGATCAAGTGGGATTCATTCCTGGGTTACAGGGCTGGTTCAACATTCGCAAATCAATCAATGTGATCCATCATATCAATAAAAGAAAAGATAAAAACCATATGATCCTGTCAATAGATGCAGAAAAAGCATTTGACAAAATACAGCATCCCTTCTTAATAAAGACTCTCGAGAAAGTTGGGATAGAAGGAACCTACTTAAACATCATCAAAGCCATCTATGAGAAGCCTTCAGCTAACATCATCCTCAACGGGGAAAAACTGAGAGCTTTCCCCCTGAGATCAGGAACACGACAGGGATGTCCACTCTCACCACTGTTGTTTAACATAGTGCTGGAAGTCCTAGCATCAGCCATCAGACAACAAAAGGAAATCAAAGGCATCAGAATTGGCAAAGAGGAAGTCAAACTTTCACTCTTCGCAGATGACATGATACTCTACATAGAAAACCCGACAGACTCCACCAGAAGCCTACTAGAACTGATCCAAGAATTCAGCCAAGTTGCAGGGTACAAAATCAACGTACAGAAATCGGTTGCATTTTTATACACCAATGATGAAGCAACAGAAAGAGAAATCAAGAAACTGATCCCATTCACAATTGCACAAAAAACCATAAAATACCTCGGAATAAACCTAACCAAGGATACAAGAGATCTGTATGATGAAAACTATAGAAAACTTATGAAGGAAATTGAAGAAGACACAAAGAAATGGAAAAACATTCCATGCTCATGGATAGGAAGAATAAATATAGTTAAGATGTCATTACTACCTAAAGCACTCTACACATTCAATGCAATTCCAATCAAAATTGCACCAGCATACTTCTCAAAACTAGAACAAACTATCCAAAAATTTGTATGGAACCACAAAAGACCCCGAATAGCCAAAGTAATACTGAAAAATAAAACCAAAACGGGAGGTATCACCATCCCAGACTTCAGCCTCTACTACAAAGCTGTCATCCTCAAGACAGTATGGTATTGGCACAAAAACAGACACATAGACCAATGGAACAGAATTGAGAACTCAGAAGTGGACCCAAAAGTATACAGCCAACTGATCTTTGACAAAGCAGGAAAGAATATCCAATGGAAAAAAGACAGCCTTTTTAACAGATGGTGTTGGGAGAACTGGACAGCAACATGCAGAAGAATGAAACTAGATCATTTTCTCACACCATGCACAAAAATCAACTCAAAATGGATAAAGGACCTGAACGTGAGACAGGAAACTATCAACACCCTAGAGGAGAAAGCAGGAAACAACCTCCTTGACCTCCACCGCAGCAACTTCTTACTTGACACATCCCCAAAAGCAAGGGAATCAAGAGCAAAAATAAACTGTTGGGACCTCATCAAGATTAAAAGCTTCTGCACAGCCAAGGAAACAACCCAGAAAATTAATAGGCAACCAACGGAATGGGAAAAGATAGTTGCAAATGACATATCAGATAAAGGGTTAATATCCAGAATCTATAAGGAACTCACCAAACTACACGCCCGAAAAACAAACAACCCAGTGAAGAAATGGGCAGAAGACATGAACAGACACTTCTCCAAAGAGGACATCCAGATGGCCAACAGACACATGAAACGATGCTCAGCATCCCTCCTCATCAGGGAAATACAAATCAAAACCACACTGAGATACCACCTCACGCCAGTCAGAGTGGCTAAAATGAGCAAATCAGAGAACTCTAGATGCTGGCGAGGATGTGGAGAAACGGGCACCCTCCTACACTGTTGGTGGGAATGTAAACTGGTACAGCCCCTCTGGAAAACAGTGTGGAGGTTCCTCAGGAAACTAACAATAGAACTCCCTTATGACCCAGCAATAGCACTGCTAGGAATTTACCCAAGGGATACAGAAATGCTGAGGCATAGGAGCACATGTACCCCAATGTTCATAGCAGCACTCTCCACAATAGCTAAAACATGGAAAGAGCCTAAGTGTCCATCAACAGATGAATGGATCAAGAAGATGTGGTTTATCTATACCATGGAATACTACATGGCAATGAGAAACAATGAAATCTGGCCATGTGTAGCAACATGGATGGACCTTGAGGGTGTTATGCTGAGCGAAATAAGTCAGGCAGAGAAGGACAAATATCATATGTTTGCACGTATAGGAGGATTAGGAGGAACTTGACGGAGGACCAAGGGGGAGAAGAAGGGGGGAAATGGTGGGGGAAAGGGAGAGAGGCAAACCATGAGAGACTCTTGAATGCTGACAAAAACTGAGGACTGATGGATGTGGGGGGGAGGGGGGATGGGCATGGAGGAGGGCACTTGTGGGGATGAGCACTGGGTGTTATGTGGAAACTAATTTGACAAATAAACCATTTGTAAAAACTAGAAAAAAAAGATATCCTCTTAAAAAAATGTGGTTTATCTATACAATGGAATACTACATGGCAATGAGAAATGATCATTACAAATGATCATTACAAATGATGAGAATTAATCATAACAAATGATTAATAAAAGTAATCTGTTCTGTAAGATGCTAGTACATTCTAGAGTTGCATTCAACCACTAAAATGATGACAGACATCTCACTAGCATCTCTATTCAATGTTATATTCACATATTTCACATTTCACAAAGCACCTTAGATTCTAGGGGGATTGTGATTTTTTTTCCTTAAAAGTTTTTTTGTCAAGTTGGCTTACATATAACACCCAGTGCTCATCCCACAAGTGCCCTCCTCCATGCCCATCACCTCCCTTTCCCTCTACCCCACCTACCGTCAGCCCTCAGTTTGTTCTTGGCAGGGGGCACTATGATTTACAGACAGAAAGAAAAAGATGAAAGCATAAGCATATGAAAAGATAGAATTAGATGTAATCTTCGGCAAGATACTTAATCTCAAAATTCAGTTTCCACACAGAAAAAGCAAAGACTATTTGAGTATGTTTATATTTCATTGTGGCATAGGGCTTACATTTTCCTAACTTGTATTTTGTAGAGCTTGATGAGTCATAAGTTTTAGGTTTGAAACATAACCTTTGCTTGGTTATTGCTAACTACAATACACTGTGGTTTCAGTTAATTAGGAAGGAATGATAATGAGAAAAAGAAAATTGAAGAGAACAGTTTATTTTTAGCTTCTAAGTATATTAATCCAGCCTCCATTTTAATATGTGAGTAAATTTTATGAATAAAAGCATAACTATCAGGTACATTATTAGTGTTCAATATCAGTTACCCTACCTTTTTGTACAAATTTCTTGAGAAATTTATAGCCACCATATAACTAAAAGGATATCATATAATAAATTCATACATATTTGTGAAGTCCAACTATATTTTTTATTCTATCTTTGGTCTTTCAACTCATCCTAATCAAATATGTTTGATGAAATCACTTAACAATTCAGTAAACTATTCTCAATCACACATTATTCAGATAGTTTCTTTTGATGTATATAATCAACTGTGTTAAGTGGCATGGTTATATATAAGTTGGAGCTTATGTGTAATATAAGGGAACAATAATTTTAACTAACTTGTAACTGTTTGTATGTGGTTCCATGATTGAGATTTGTTTCAGTTATCTGTTGCTTTCTTTTTCTTAAAAAAGAGAGAGAAAACATGAGTTGGGGAGGGGTTGAGAGGACAGAATCCAAAGCAGGCTCTGCACTGATAGCACAGAGATCTCAGGAACTGTGAGATCATGGCCTGAGCTGTAACTGAGTCTAATGTGTAACTGACGGAGCCACCAAGCTGCCCCTCTGTTGCTGTCTTTTAAAAAAATTTAATAAAAAAATATGGTGATATACAACGTATTATTTTGATTTCTCACAGTTCTTTGTGTTGACGAGGCTAAATTGAGTGGGTTTTTTCTACATTGTATAGGGTGAGTGAAGTCACATTCAACCAAGAAGAGCTGGGGCTAACATGACTAAAAGGCTTTGTATCCTGGACCATGTGTTAGTCTAACAACTGTCTTTCAAGAGATAGAAAGAGATGCCAGTCTTATTAACATTGGGGCCCAAAATGTCGTTTCAGCTGTATTCCAGCAAGTTATGAAGCCAGGCCAGTTTAAGAAGAGAGGAAATAGATTCCACTTCTTGATGGCAAGAATGGGATATATTTACAGAGATATAAAGAAGTGTTGATAGCCATACTTGGATGCCATCCATCTCTGTTCTCTGCCACAGTTCGCATCCCCCAGCACCTATAGAATACACTGAGCTCTTTCCCCAAAGTCATACCCCATTATGAAAATAATTCCAAGTTTAGAATCCTGTCACCTAGATCAAGCAGAGATGTGAAGAAAGCTTTGTGGGAGCAGTTGTTCAGATGTAGAAACTAGGGTACAGTTCCCAGCATAAAATACATGGCATTGGCATTGTGAATATATAGCTGGAAGAGATCTGAATGGTGAGTAGATTGTTAATGGAAGAACAATGGAAACTGGGGATGTTGCTATGGAGGACTGGAGAAGGGGTAGGTCATGTTAATTAAGTTTTAGCAGAAAAATTGAGGTTTTTGCCTGAAATTACTTAGAAGATAGAGAAAGTACCTAAAGAACCCTGGATTTGCATGAGGAGTTTCTGGGCAAAATTTTCAAAATGACTTTTTTAGGTAGCTAAAAAGAAGGTATTGCAAGAGATGAACAATAGAAGAACTATGAGACAGATGAACTAAAGAAGGAATTTTCAGTTTTCAAGAACTGAGAAGAAATATTTTCAACCCAAGTCTTGCAGGGTTAGAAACTAATACTATTTCTCAATCACAGTTTCTCAAGCTGACAAAAGGTTCTCAAAGTAAGAAGTAGTTTCAGGACAAAGATCACATTGAGGTTCTTACAGTAAAATGTGGCCTCAGGGTTAAAATTAAATGAATGGTATAGTTGTAATACTACTTGTTAAGAACTCTAAAAGATATAAGGCAGTACCTTATAGACCCTTTCAACCAGACAGAAGCCTTCAAAGAATTTTAAAAATATCTCAGGGCATCCTGAGTCTCAACTCAAAGTGGAGAAAGACCCACCTTGAAGAGATTTGTGGTTATGGCATTTTTCTAATGTAGTGGATTATAATTTGATACCATGGAAACACAGTGTTTTTTTGATAGTTGAATTAGGGGCGCCTGGGTGGCTTAGTCGGTTAAGCGTCTGACTTTCACTTAGGTCATGATCTCGCGGTTCGTGGGTTCGAGCCCCACGTCGGGCTCTGTGCTGATTGCCAGCTCAGAGCCTGGAGCCTGTTTCAGAGTCTGTGACTCCCTCTCGTGCTGACCCTTCCCTGCTCACACTGTCTCTCTCTGTCTCTCTCTCTCTCCTAGAAATAAATAAAACATTATTAAAAAAAAAAAGATAGTTGAATTATATTGGATGAAAAATGACAAAGAAAGTTGAAAATGAAAAGAGACCTGTAAGCCCCAAAATTTCTATGGGCTAGATGAATATAAAGAATGCCACTTAGCTATAAATATAGGATATTTTTAATAGAAAAGGAAGGATGGTTCAAAAAGAGGCAGAAGTCTAAGGATGGAGTTGGGAGCCATTGAAATCTCTCCTAGGGAACAGAGCAGAATCCCAATCAGGGAATGTTTCTTGTCCAAGGGTAGAGTGCTCTGAAAACTGATATTGTATACTGAGTTTGTCTTTTTGGATTGCAAGTCTACAGATTTACAAGATCCATATTGAAAGAGCCTTATCTGAACATGAGTGTAGGTCACAAGATCCTAAACTTTTAACCTAATCCCATAATTGGATACAATTTCTTGGTCTTTAGTGGATGTGAGAGATTTTTTTTCATGCAGGGTGGATATAAATTGTTGTGCCCAGAGGGAATGTTGTGTCAAATTGACTGTAAATATTGTCATCAACAATGTCTCCGATTCCAGGATGCTCATGATGCTCTCACATTAAGAGGTAGAGAGTATTTTCCTACCTTGAACCTGTAATAGTCTGTGATATACTTTTAACAATAAAGTAGGCAGAAGGGAACCTCTAGGACTTCTGAGTCCCGGCCTTCAGAGATTTGACAATTTACACTTTCTTTCTCTAGACTTCTGTGAACCATAGAAGAATTGCAACAGGGGCACCTGTGTAGCTCAGTCGGTTGAGTGTCTGACTCTTGATTTCGGCTCAAGTCATGATTGCAGAGTCGTGGGATCAAGCCTTGTGTTGGGCTATGCACTGAGTATGGTGTCTGCTTAAGGTTTTCTCCCTCTCCCTCTCTCTCTCTCACCCCTTCTTCTTTCCCCCTCTGCCCCTCTCCCTGGCTTGTGCTCTGGCTTGTGCTCTCTCTAAAACAAAACAAAACAAATAAAACAAAACAAATAAAAGTCCAACTCTTCTGTTGGGTAGATATGTAGAGAGGAGTGGAAGGGATGTGTGAGATCACCCATTACATTTTATCTGACCTCACAGCTGAAAGCCACCACTTTATGACCCCAGTTGAGCCCAAGTCAACCTCCCAGAATGAAAAATAATACATAATTTTTATGTCAAGCCACTATATTAATTTTTATTGATACGTAACAAAT
Source organism: Hyaena hyaena (assembly GCF_003009895.1). NCBI lineage: Eukaryota > Metazoa > Chordata > Mammalia > Carnivora > Hyaenidae > Hyaena > Hyaena hyaena. The sequence goes on along the minus strand of NW_024082200.1, from coordinate 172,392 downwards.
TAATACCAAGTTAGCAGCTGGAAACAACACACATTTATTATATCTCAATTTCTCTGGGTTCAGAGACAGGTAATGGCCCAGTTGAGTTCTCTGCATAGGATCTCACAATGCTGCAATGAAGGTATTGGATGAACTTCCTTTTCATCTGAGCCTTCATCAACAAAGTATCCACTTCCCAGCTCCTTCAGGTTGTTGGCAGAATTCATCTCCTTGCAGCACTGTACCTGGGTCTGAGCTTCTTATTGATTGTTGAATAAAGACTTCTCTCAGGTCCTGCAGGCCACCCACAGTTTCCTGCTACATGGCCTTCTTCATAGACAGTTCACATTATGGCTGTTTACTTCTTGCTCTAATCTGCTAAAACAGAGTTTTATAATTTAACATAATCAAAGGTTATCTTATCACCTTTGCCATACAGAAAGCCTAATCAATAGAACAATATCTCATTACTTTTCCATAATCTGTTGGTTAAGAGGAAGTCACAGATTCCACCTGCACCTAAAGAGGAGGGGTTCTATAAGGGCCATTTTGGTCAACTTAGAGTGTGTCTGTCACAGCCATTATTTTAGATGGTTTGTCAAGCAGCTACTGATAATTAAAACGCCTTCCTTCTAGTAGCAACATCTGTTTTTATCATTTTTAGTCATTCAAGTAAAGAACTTAGAGAAACCACTTCATTAAATGTTTACAAAATTAAGGAAGCATCTTTTCAGTAGAAATCTTGGCCACGAAACATAGGCAGAGAGTATTTCCCATCTGAGTCAGCAGGTGAGAAGTGCCAACTCTAGAAAATCTTTAGGCCTTTGCAAATTCTGAGCTCAAGCTGAGCAGTATTCTAGTGGTATTCTACTTTCAGATTCAAGATTTAAGCAAATCCCTTTAGAAACAGGACTGTATTGGGGGGATATGTCATTTCATCTCACAAGAATGGGGGGATATGTAATTTCATCTCACAAGAATGAAGTTCAGAAAGAGTTACATTATTCACTTTACCTGGCAACAGATATTCTTGGAAGCTGAAAGCCAAGGGTTGTAACGTGTTCCATAGCAGGGGCCTTTGAATGTTAGTTATAACTTTCATGCAAATACTTGAACCACTCTAAAGATGGGAAAGATACTGATAATCTAACCTGTAAAACATAGCTCCCAAGATTGCCTCATCATAGGATTCTTTACAGATATTATCCGGATTAACATGGGAGCCATGTAATATGCTATATGACTTGCTTTTCTATATTCTGAACCTGACAATTGCTATAAATATTCCAGCAGATGTTGCTTCATTGAAAACAGTGACTGTAACCTATATACTCATACTATGCACATTAACAAATTGTGTAGAAGGCACTTTATGTACATTACTCAACAGGCGAAGCTGCTCTATTGTAGGAACTAAGGTAAACCATTTAAAGAAATAAATAGGGGCAACGAGTCTTAGTTTATTAAAATGCCAAAGTTTACATAGTGAGGAAGTCACAGAGCCATGATTTCAGCTTCATTCATTTCCTTTAGACTTGAAAGTCCATGTGATTTTTTCCTTTATGATGAGCTGTTCTTTTATTTATCCTCAAAATTGGATGATGCGAAAACTTTTGGGAAGGATTTGATTTTCATCACCGAAAACGAGCATTCCTCTCATTGAAAACCAGTAATAGAGATAGGGACTAGGTTTTCCAGGGTTTCTTCAAAGGGATAATAAATGCCAGGAATAATGTCATTCCACATGCATCAAATCACTGATGTGTAGAAATGTACTTTTTGTTTGCTTTTTAAATCAAAAAGAAAAGTTTGAATATCTAGACTAAATAAGACTTTGACCCAGTCATCATAGCTGGCTGGTTTTGCCAATCATGGTAGTAATAAGAAACAGTGGCATTCTAAACACAGAGGACTGAGAAGAAGAATCAAATAAATATAGTTTTAGAAAAGTAGTTCTGAGTTTATGAAAAATAAAATCAATCAGTTGAAGAAGCAATTTTCAGTGAAAGAATAAGCACTTCTAGTCTTACAAAGTGCGAAAGTCTCTTGCTGCTGAGGAGAGGGGAGTTGCTATACTTCACACCACAGAACTTCATAGAACTGTTGAACTTCAAACAGACTACCTATAGACAACTAAGAAAACTCAGAAATTCTTCTAGGGTCACCACAGAGGCTGGAATAGACAAGAAAGGCTTTTACACCCACCAGTTTGATTCAGACACAGCTTCAGACTTAAAAATTCACCTCACCTGCTCATTCATTCATTCATTCATTCATTCATTTTTATCACAACTAGATACAGCCATTCCTACTATGTGTAGCATGTACTGAGATAAGCACGGGAGAAACATTGGTGACCAAAACATACCTGATTTCTGCTTTCATAGAATTCACAGTATAATGGAGCAGAAAAGGAGGACAAGTGAACAGGCATTTGCAATACAGATCAAGTGTTGTGTTTTATGAGCCATAGTGGGAGGGAATGTATGACAGGGAAGAGTTCCTGGAAGAAATCAACATGTGGTGAAACTTGAATAATGAGTGGGAATTGCCAGGTTAAGAAGGCTTGGGAAACCTATTTCAGACAAGAAAATGGCTTGTAGGAAGACTTAATAGTGAGAAAAAGTGAGGTAGCTAGAGAGAAGAGAATTATTACCTAGGGAAGATCATAGTGTAAAGATGGAAGGGGCCAAAGGTGATGGCAGATTAGTGGGCCACAGTAGTTTTGTGAGCCTTGTGAACCTTGTTTGGGTAGTGGGAAGGAGTTTGCACAATGAGAAACATGGAGGGGAGGAAAAATGGTCAGATTATTTCTAATGAGTATTTAGAAAATCAATTAGAGTTGGCAAGACAAATGTGGCAGTTACTGCATTAAGGAATCAAAAGGTTTTGATGATTGGCTATAGGAGCTGACGGTGAGAACGAATCAAGAAGTCCTTCTAAATTATCAAATTGACCTGGGTTATGGTTGGTGGTGCTATTCACCAGTTTGGAAATCCAGGAGTAAGAGCAAGCTTGTGGGTTAAGTAGGGGTGATACAATGAGTTAATTTTGGGGCAGTAAGAGGTTTGTGTGGTTTACTGAGAACCACTATAGTAAAAGTGCAGTATGTTATACTTTTGAATTACAGTTTAGCATTTTAAACACAAAAGTTTATTTTTTCCTTTATTTTTTATTATTTTTAAAAATTTACATCCAAGTTAACTAGCATATAATGCAACAATGATTTCAGGAGTAGATTCCTTAATGCCCCTTACCTATTTAGCCCATCCCCCCTCCCACAACTCTCCAGTAACCCTCTTTGTTCTTCATATTTAAGAGTCTCTTCTGAAAAAAGAAAAATAATAAGAGTCTCTTTTGTCTTGTCTCCCTCCCTGTTTTTATATTATTTTTGCTTCCCTTTCCTTATGTTCATCTGTTCTGTGTCTTAAAGTCCTCATATGAGTAAAGTCATATGATATTTATCTTTCTCTGATTGATTATTTTTGCTAAGCATAATACCCTCTAGTTCCATTCATGTGAAATGGAAATGGAAATGGAAAGATTTCATTCTTTTTGATTACCAAGTAATACTCCATTGTATATACATATATAATATACATATATATATACACCACTTCGTCTTTATCCATTCATCTGTCGATCGACATTTGGTCTCTTTTCATACATTGGCTATTGTTGGTAATGCTGCTCTAAACATAGGGGTGCATGTGCCCCTTCAAACCAGTATACCTGTATCCCTTGGATATATACCTAGTAGTACAATTGCTGGATTGCAGGGTTGTTCTATTTTTAATTTTTGGGGGAACCTCCATACTGTTTTCCAGAGTGGCTGTACCAGTTTGCATTCCTCCCAGCAGTGCATCCTCACCAACATCCTCACCAACATCTGTTGTTGCCCGAGTTCTTAATATTAACCATTCTAACAGGTGTGAGGTGGTATCTCACTGTGATTTTAATGTGCATTTCCTTGATGATGAGTGATGTTGAGCATTTTTTTCATGTGTCAGTTGTCCATCTGGATGTCTTCTTTGGAGAAGTGTCTGTTCATGTCTTTTATCCATTTCTTCACTGGATTATTTGTTTTTGGGTGTTGAGTTTGATAAGTTCCTTATAATTGGACACTAAACCTTTATCTGATATGTCATTTGCAAATATCTTTTCCCATTCTGTTGGTTTCCTTTTAGTTTTCCTGATTGTTTCATTCGGTGTGCAGAGGCTTTTTTATTTTGATTAGATCCCAATAGTTCACTTTTGCTTTTGTTTCCCTTGGCTCTGGAGATGTATTGAGTAAGAAGTTGCTGTGGCCAAGGTCAAGAGGTTTTTGCCTGCTTTCTCCCCTAGGATTTTGATGGTTTCCTGTCTTAAGTTTAGGTCTTTCATCTATTTTGAGTTTATTTTTGGGTATAGTGGAAGAAAGTGGTCCAGGTTCATTTTTCTGCATGTCACTGTCCAGTGTTCCCAGTATCATTTGCTGAAGAGACTGTCTTTATTCCTTTGAATATTCTTTCCTGCTTTGTCAAAGATGCGTTGGCCATATGTTTGTGGGTCCACTTCTGGGTTTTCTATTGTGTTCCATTGATCTGAATGTCTGTTCTTGTGCCAGAACTATACTGTCTTAATGATTACAGCTTTGTAATACAGCTTGAAGTCTGGGATTGTGATGCCTCCAGCTTTGGTTTTCTTTTTCAAGATTGCTTTGGCTATTCAGGGTCTTTTCTGGTTCCTTACTAATTTTTGGATTTTTTGTTCTAGTTCTTTTAAGATTGCTGTTGTTATTTTTATAGGGTTTTCATTGAATATGTAGATTGCTTTGGGTAGTATTGACATTTTAATAATATTTATTCTTCCTACCCAGGAGCATGGGATATTTTTCCATTTTTTGTGTCTTCATCAATTTCTTTATATAGTTTTCAGTGTATAGATTTTTCACCTCTTTTTTTAGATTTATTCCTAGGTATTTTATGGTTTTTCATGCAATTGTGAATGGGATTGATTCCTTGATTCTCTTTCTGTTGCTTCATTATTGGTGTATAGGAATGCAACCTATTTTTGTGCATTGATTTTATATCCTGCCACTTGTTGAATTAATGGATCAGTTCTAGCAGTATTTTGGTGGGACCTTTTTGGTTTTCCATATAGACTATCATGTCATTTGTGAAGAGTGAAAGTTTGACCTTCTTCTGACCGATGTGGATGCCTTTTATTTCTTTGTGTTGTCGGATTACTGAGGCTAAGACTTCCAATATGATGTTGAATAACCATGGCTAGAGTAGATATCCCTGTTTTGTTCCTGACCTTAGGGGAAAAGCTCTCAGTTTTTCCCCATTGAGGATGATATTAGCAGTGGGTCTTTCATATATGGCTTTTATGATCTCAAGGTATGACTCTTCTATCCCTACTTTCTTGAAAGTTTTGATCAAGAAAAGATGCTGACTTTTGTCAAGTGCTTTCTCTTTATCTATTGATAGGACCATGTCATTCTTGCCCTTTCTTTTATTGATGTGATGAATCACATTGATTTTTTTGTGAATATTGAACCAGCCCTGCATCCCAGGTATAAATCCCACTTGGTCATTGTGAATAATTGTTTTAATGTATTGTTGGATCTGGTTTACTAATATATTGTTGAGGATTTTTGCATCCATGTTCATCAGGAAAATTGGTATATAGTTCTCCTTTTTAGTGGGGTCTTTGTCTGGTTTTGGAATCAAGGTAATGCTGGCTTCATAGCAAGAGTTTGGATGTTTTCCTTCCATTTGTGTTTTTTGGAATAGCTTGAAGAAGATAGGTGTTAACTTTTCTTTAAATGTTTGGTAACTTCCCCTGGAAAGCCATCTGGCCCTCGACTCTTGTTTTTTGGAAGAGTTTTGATTACTTATTCAGTTTTTTTACTGGTTATGTGTCTGTTCACATTTTCTATGTCTTCCTGTTTCAGTTTTGGTAATTTATATGTTTCTAGGGATTTTCCCATTTCTTCCAGATTGCCCATTTTATTGGCATATAATTGCTTGTAGTATTCTCTTATTATTGTTTGTATTTCTGTTGTGTTGGTTGTGATCTCTCCTCTTTCATTCTTGATTTTATTTTGATCATTTCCTTTTTCTTTTTGATCAAACTGGCTAGTGGTTTATCAATTTTGTTAATTATTTCAAAGAACCAGCTCTGCTTTCATTGGTCTGTTCTACTATGTTTTTGTTTCGATAGCATTGATTTCTGCCCTACTCCTTATTATTTCCTGTCTTCTGCTGATATTGGGTTTTATTTGCTGTTCTTTTTCTAGCTCTTTAAGGTATAAGAATAGGTTGTGTATCTGAGACTTCTTTCTTTAGGAAGGACTGGATTGCTATATACTTCTTTCTAATACTGCCTTTGCTGTGTCCCAAAGGTTTGGGGCTGTGGTGTTATAATTTTTCTTTGGCTTCCATGTACTTTTTAATTTCCTCTTTAACATCTTGGATAGCCCATTCATGCCTTAGTAGGTAGGTAGTTCTTTAGTCTATAGTATTTTTTACATTTCCAAAATTTTTCTTGTCTTTGATTTCGAGTTTCATAGCATTGTGGTCTGAAAACATGAATGGTATGATGTCAATATTTTTGTACTCGTTGAGAGCTGATTTGCGTCCCAGTATGTGACCTATTCTGGAGAACATTCCATGTGCACTGGAGAAGAATGTGTATTCTTTTGCTTTAGGGTGAAATGTTCTGAATATATCTGTAATGTCCCTCTGGTACAGTGTGTCATTCAAAGCCATTGTTTCCTTGTTCTGTTTAGATATTCTGTCCATTGCTGTAAGTGGGATGTTGAAGTCCCCTACTATTATGGTAGTATTATCAATGAATTTCTTTATGTTTGTAATTAACTGATGTATATATTTGGGTGCTCTCACATTTGAAGCATAGGTGTTTATAATTGTTAGGTCTTGTTGGTGGAAAGACCCCTTAATTATGATATAATGGCCTTCTTCATCTCTTGTTACAGTATTTATTTTCAAGTCTAGATAGTCTGATATAAGTATGGCTACTCTGGCTTCCTTTAGTTGACCATTAGCATGATAGATGGTTCTCCATCCTCTTACTTTCAATCTGAAGGTCTTTAGGTCTAAAGTGGATCTCTTGTAAACAGCATATAGATGGATCATGTTTTCTTATCCATTCTGTTACCCTATGTCTTTTGATTGGAGCATTTAGTCCATTGATGTTTAGAGTGAGTACTGAAAGCTATGAATTTAGTGTCATTATGTTGCCTGTAATGTTGGAGTTTCTGGTGGTGTTCTCTGGTCCTTTCTAGTCTTTGATGCTTTTGGTCTTTTTCTTTTCTTTTTCTTTTTTCTTTTTTCCAATCTTTTCTCCCCTCAGGGAGTCCCCCTTAAACTTTCTTATAGGGCCGGTTTAGTGGTCACAACTCCTTTAATTTTTGTTGGTATGAGAAACTTTTAATCTCTCCTATTTTCAATGACAGCCTTGCTGGATAAAGAATTCTTGGCTGCATATTTTTCTGATCTGCACATTGAATATATCCTGCCACTCTTTTCTGGCCTGCCAAGTTTTTGTTGATAGGTCTGCTACAAACCTGATCTGTCTTCCATTATAGGTAAAGGATTTTTTACCTTGCTACTTTCATGATTCTTTCCTTGCTTGAGTAGTTTGTGAATTTGACTATGACATGCCTTGTTGATGGTTGGTTTTTGATGAATTTATTGGGAGTCCTCTGTGTTTCTTGGGCTTTGATGTCTGTGTCTTTCCACAGGTTAGGAAAGTTTTCTGCTATAATTTGCTCACATAACCCTTTTACTCCTTTTCTCTCTCTTCATCTTCTAGGACCCCTGTGATTCTGCTGTTGTTCCTTTTTGAGGAGTCACTGATTTCTCTAATTCTTAAATCATACTCTATTGCCTTAGTCTCCTTCTTTTTTTTTGGGGGGGGGGGCTTCATTATTCTTCATAAGTTTGGCCTCTGTATCGCTGATTTGGTTCTCTGCATCATCCATCCTTACCACTGTGGCATCCATTCAAGATTGCAGCTCAGTTATAACATTTTTTAATTTCATAGCTTTAACTTCTTTATTTCCACAGAAAGGGAGTCTAATCTATTTTCAGCCCCAGCTAGTATTCTTATTATCGTGATTCTAAATTCTGTTTCTGACATCTTGCTTGTATCTTTGCAGATTAAGTCCCTGGCTGTGGTTTCTTCCTGTTCTTTCTTTTAAGATGAATTCCTTTGTTTCTTCATTTTGAAGAAGAAAAGGAATTAATAAGATAAAAATTAAATTAATAAAGTTAAAAACAGCACAAAGAAATCAAATACATGATGCTAGATCCTAGTTGTGTTTTGATCTGACTGTTGAAAGGAACTTGATAGATTAGGAAGAAAAGGAGAAAAAGGAGAATAAAAAGTAAGAAAAAAGAAGGGAAAAAGGAAAACATTTGAAAACTTGAAAAAATGAATAGACTGAAATAGAATAAAATGAAAGGATGTAATTAAAATAAAATTTGAAAAATTTACAACAAAATTAAAAAATTAAAAAATATTTTAATTAAAATTGAAAATGAAAATAATTTTTTCTTTCTGTATTCCATAAAAGAAAAGAAACAAAAAAAAGTGAATGGATGGACCAGTGAACAGACTGAAATACATTTGAAATTACATCATTTTCTCCTAGAAGTCAAACCATGAAGCACTTTATAGTCCATAAACTTAGCAGGTGGAGAGACTTGTGGTGTTCCTGAAGAGTGAGGTTGGCCCAGTTGGGTGGAACTTAGTGTAACAGCTCCATTCTCTACTGGATGGTGCTGCTTAGCTTACTGGGATTGTTGTGGCATATGTGAGTGTGTGCATGCATACGCAGAAGGGGTGAAATTGGCATCACCCAGCTACCCAGTCTCCAGTATCAGAACTCTGTTCTCCCTGATCAGCCATCACACGCCCATCCTTTTTCTCTGGCTTCCATCCAGTCCCTGGTTTTATACTGTCTGTGACCAAGCCATCAGGTTGCCAGGCTGCAACTCCCTCCTGAGTTTTATCTCAGATGTGGTTATGTTTCCCAACTCCTCACTTGTGACGGACTGCAGCTTTGACCCACTCAGACCTTCTGGGGGAGTTTCTCACCAAGCAATGGCCAGGTGCCCACTGCACCCAGTAACATTCTTGGTACTGTGCTGCGGCTGATTCTCAGAGACTGCAGCTGGGTGCCAGCCCGTCCCAGAAAAAGTTCACCCAGTTGTGTAGCAGCAGTGTTTTAGGAATTAAGATAAGTCACAACACACATCTGGCACCAGGCTTCTCCCTTAATGTCCCTGTTCCAGCATTAGCAAACATGGTTTTTCTCTGGGATCTGTTGGGATCTTTGTCTGTGGGAAGTTGCACAGCCTCTACCAAATGTCCTCCCAGCAGGGGAAATGCCTCTCTCCGTGTGTCCCAAGGGACTCCAGACCTCACTCTCTGCTTCTAGAGATTCGCCTTTCCCACCAGAGCACCGTCAGGTATTGAGATGTAGAGTTTCAGATTCTGTGTTCCCCCTGTTTATAGAGTCTTAATGCAAATTAAACCCTCTCCTTTCTCTTTTCTCCCTTTTTTGTTCAGTCCCTGCTGCTCTTTCCACTTTTCTACTTTCCAGCTGCTTTTGAGAGGGGTGCTTTTCTTATACTCTTCACCTATCTCCATCCTCTCTCCATTAGCAAAAAAAACTCCCTGTCCTCTGAGGCTTCTCTCTCCCCCTGTTTACCTCTCTGTGATGAACACCTGCTGAGTTCTGTGGTTCAGGTTGTGCAGATTTCTGTGTTAATCCTCAAATCAGTTTTCTAGGTGTACAGGATGGTTTAGTGTTGATCTGGCTGTATTTCATGGGTGTAAGATGCAAAGAAAAATTCTATGTTCTTCTGCCATCTTGGCCCAGACCCCCCCCTCCAAAAAAAAGTTTAAATGTTTGTAGGTGTTTAATTTTTTTGATGCTTATTCATTTTTGAGAGAGAGAGAGAGAGTTGGAGTATGAGTGGGAGAGGAGCAGAGAGAGCGGGAGACACAGAATCTGAAGCAGGCTCCAGACTCTGAACTGTCAGCACAGAGTACGACCCGGAGCTTGAACTCACAACTGTGAGATGGCCTGAGCTGAAGTCAGACTTCAGCTAATGGAATACTGAGCCACCCAAATGCCCCTTAGATGTTTAATTTTTCAAATGTTACAGTGTTACTGTAACTTCTATTTCTACTGGTACTGTTAAAACCGTATCCTGCATTTGCTGAACAGCCTCAAAGTGCCAGGCTGTTTACGAATGAGTTATATAATTTAAATCTTAATAGCCATTCTGCGGGATAGGCACTATGAGGAAACTGAGTCTTAGTGAGGTCATGTAACTTACCTAATGTCACACATATGGTATGTAATGGATAAAGGACTTGAATCCTTTCTTACTAAAACTGCTATGTTCTCAAGTAGTGTTTTATATTGAAACAGTAGCCAACTTTGTAGCTAGAAAAACAATCCATTCAGAAAAAGGGAGAGACGGATTGATACAGTCTCTGTTAAGTTTCAAATGCCATTCCTATGGAGATAAACAGAATATCAAGCCCACCTTGAAGAACACACCACTTTAGTGAAAGAGGTAGAAAAGGAAGTATATAATATTACATGCAGCCCATGAAAGTCACTTTCAGGAGAGTAAGGCAGTGGCATTGAGGAAACAATAATCAACAGGCTTACATGAAAGTAGAGATGTTAGGCTCTAGTAGAAGGCACAGAGGCAATATAGAGTATAGGGCACTGAATGATCAAACAGAATTTTGGGGTGACTGGATCTCAGTGTGATATGGGAATGGTGAAGAATACAGCTGAAAATAATCAGAAGTCAGATAATGAAAGAATTGAGTGCCAGGGTTAGGAGTTTTGAGTTTAGTCTAGAGTTAAATCATTGGAATGACACCATTAGTTTATTTTTATTTTTATTTATTTTTTTTTTATTTTTGGACAGATAATTCCACCAGCCAGCTAAAAGACCTGTAAGGTACATGGTGAGGAGACCATGTATACAGTTTATAAACTAGGTGAGAATTTGACGACAGAAGCAGTTAGCCCCAGCAATGCAAAACAGAACATTCAAACAATAAAAAAAACCCTTGAATGTGAATGCTTTTAGATGGGGTGAGAATTCTCTAGTCCCTTATAGTTTTCACTATTCTTGATATTGTTATACCTGTCTGCTTTACTTATTTATGTTACTATCCTGATTCCTTAATGAATAACATTTATAACAGCAAGAAATGAAATGATGAAGATTGATTTAGGATTAATGCAAAGTAAAGGGATTACAGAGAGATTAAAGAAACAGAATATAGAAACTGAAGTCCATGGAATTGAAGGTAGGGAATATAATTCATAAATCACCACAAATGGTGAGAGACAACTTTAAGGTAGATGAATTCACCCCCTTTGGCTTTGCAGCCTGGTAAGAGAAGGAGAACAAAAGTGTAAGTATGGGAAACACTGACTTTAAAGAGTAGATTTAGAAAGGTCAATCCATAAAGAAGACCTTGAGGGTGGCCAGTGTGCAATCTCTACCTCTCCCCTTCTCAGGCCTGTGCCATTTGACTGTGAATAATAATTAAGAGAAAGAAGAAAGAATGAAGAAAAACAATGTGACTCTATATGTAATAGCAACACATAGATTCAGAGTTGCAGTCAGCTCATTTCAACCTCCATTTTTTTAAAAAAATCAATAGTAGGGCCAGTAAACCCAGACTGATTCATGTTAGTGTCTCCAGTTGCCTTAAAATGTGACTTCTCTTAAATTTAATATTGTATACATTTATGTTCATTTCTATTTAGTGGGAGTGGAGAGAATCCCATTTATGTTTTTTTTAATTTTATTTAAAACCAAGTTAGTTAACACATAGTGTAAAATGCTTTCAGGAGTAGAATATAGTGATTTATCATTTACATATAACACCCAGTGCTCATCCCAACAAGTACCTCCCTAATTCCCATCATCCATTATGATCCTCACCCCCGACCCAGCCCCTCTCCAGCAACGCTCAGTTTGTTTTCTGTATTTAAATCTCCTATGGCTTGCCTATCTCTCTTTTTATATCTTATTCCTTCCTTCCCTTCATCTGTTTTGTTTCTTAAATTACACATGTAAGTGAAATAATATGACATTTATCTTTATCTGACATACTTCACTTAGCATAATACATTCTAGTTCCATCCACATTGTTGCAAATGACAAGATTTCATTCTTTTTTATCTCTGAGTAATATTCCTGTGTGTGTGTGTGTGTGTGTGTGTGTGTGTGTGTGTGTGTGTGAGATATCTTCTCTATTGTTCAGTAAATGTTTTGTGCTCTTTCCATAATTTGGCTTTTGTTGATAGTGCTGCTTTGAACATTGGGGTGCAAGTGCCCCTTCAAATCAGCATTTTTGTATCCTTTGAATCAATACCTAGGAGTCCAATTGTGACTCTTAGGGTAGCTCTATTTTTAATTTTTTGAGGTATCTCCATACTGTTTTCCAGGTTGGCTGCACCAGTTTGTATTCCTACCAGCAGTGCAAAAATGTTTCCTCTTTCTCTGCATATTCTCCAACATCTGTCATTTCCTGAGTTGTTAATTTTAGCCATTCTGACAGGTGTGAGGTGGTATTTCATTGTAGTTTTGATTTGTATTTCCTTGACGATGAGTGACGTTGAACATCTTTTTTTTTTTTTTTTTTTTTTATTTTTTTTTTTTTTTTTTTTTAACAAATAGTTTATTGTCAAATTAGGAACATCTTTTCATTGGTCTGTTAGACATCTGGATTTCTTCTTTGGAAAAGAGTGTGCTTATGTCTTTTGCCCATTTCTTCACTAGATTATTTGTTTTTTAGGTGTTGAATTTGATAATTTCTTCATAGATTTTGGATACTACCTCTTTATCAGATATGCCATTTGCTAATATCTTCTCCTATTCTGTCAGATTCCTTTTAGTTGTTGATTTTTTCCTTCACTGTGCAGAAGCTTTTTATCTTCATGAGGTCCCAATAGTTCATTTTTGCTTTTGTTTCCCTTGCCTCTGAAGTCATGTCTAGTAAGAAGTTGCTGTGGCCGAGGACAAAGAGGTTGTTATCTGTTTTCTCCTGTAAGATTTTGATGGTTTCCTGTCTTTCATCCATTTTGAGTTTGTTTTTGTGTATGGTAGAAGAAAGTAGTCCAGGTTCATTCTTCTGCATGTTGCTGTCCAGTTTTCCCAGCACCATTTGCTGAAGAGACTCTTCTTTTTTTTTTTTAATTGAATCCTCTTTCCAGCTTTGAAAAGTAGTTGGCCATATATTTGTGGATCCATATCTGGGTTCTGTATTCTGTTCCATTTATCTATGTGTCTGTTTCTGTGCCAGTACCATACTGTTTTGATGATTACAACTTTGTAATATAACTTAAAGTCCAGAATAGTGATACCCCCAGTTTTTTTTTTCAACATTACTTTGGCTATTTATGGTCTTTTCTGGTTCCATGAAAATTTTAGCATTGTTTGTTATAGCTCTGTGAAGAATGCTGGTGTTATTTTGAATGGGATCCTAATTCTTTAAATATTTATTTAAATCTTTTAAGTTATCTAGTAATTGATTACTGTAAGAAATATCCAAATAATTTAGTAACACAAAAAGGAAAATATGAATCTCTCTTTACACCCTTGACTCCCAATAGTCCTCTGCTATTTTCATAGTTTTGTGTATATTGCAGATTGTTATTTAATATATATTTTTTCAGAAATTCATCTATGCTTTATATGAATATGTGATGATCATTTCCTAAATTTGAATTCAATGGTATATGCTAAATTTTCATATTGCATAGTGAAGAATTAACCTTACTCAAAAAGAAATCTGGATAGGAGCATTCTGGCCACTGACAGTCTTAAAATGTGATTTGTGATGGGGACTTTGGGCTACAACGTACAACTTCCAGAGAAACTGATGACTAAAGGTAGTAATCCGACTTCCAGGAAACGCTTGGAGACTAAAAGTGAGCCATGAAGGCAGTATATGACTGAGCTCCTATAAGAACTCTGGACACCAAAGGCTAGCTTCCCTGGTTGGTAATACTCTGTGCATATTGCCTACAAAGTGATCATGCAACTTGTGACTTGATAGAGAGAGGACAACTGGAAGTTCCACATCTAGATTACCTAACCCCATGTGTCTCTTCTCTTTGGCTGATTTTAATCTGTGTCCTTTTCCTGCAACAAATCATAATGTGAGTATAATAGCTTTCAATAAGTTCTGTTATTTCCATTAGCTAATTATCAAACCTAAGAGTGGTTTTGGAAATCCCATGAACTTGCAACTGGTATCAGAATTAAGATGGTTTTGTGGGGGGGATTATGCCCTCAAACCTCACAATTTAGATAATTCTTGGTACATATAAATATAGATCTGTTTGATACCTGGAAGGTTAAATTCAGATATAAAAGGTTTTATTTTTTTCTCTTTTCCAAAAATTTCTTCTCTCTCTTTATGAATTTTTCCCTTCTTTTTAAATTGAAGAATTAGTTTTCTTCATGACTCATTAGAGTCATTTGAGAATTCATTTAGTACCATGTTTGGGATAGCATTGAATTTACAGATTAACATGAGGATATTTACATATCTGTATTATTTAGTTTTTCCATTCATTAATTTTGTATGTCTATATACTTAGGTCTTCCTTTATGTCTATTATTAAAGTTTTATCTCTTTGTTTATATAGGTAGTGGATATATTAGGTAAATGATCAAACATTTTATATTTTTGGTGCTAATTTAAGTAATATTTTCTCCTTGCTTTTTCTTATTGTTAATTTCTATTATATTAGGTAGTGATTTTTTCATAGATTGATCTTTTTATCCAGAAATATTACTAAAGCCAATAATTAATTTTAAGAAATTTTTAAATGAATTCTTCTGGATTTTCTTGGTAGAGAATTATATCATCCATGAATTTTGATAGTTTTGTCTTTTTCAAATATATGTATTTTTATTTCTTGGACTTACTATATTGTCTGGAATCTTCAGTAAGGAATTGCTCAGTGACAACAGTAGCTGGTATCTAATATTTGTTCCTGAGATTAGCATAATTTTAAAACTACTTCCTCCTAAGGATGTTTTGCTGGGAAGTTCTGTTTTACAGATGTAACCAAAAGAAAGAAGTTTCCTTCTATTTCCAGCCTGCCAGGTTTTTTAAACAAAAATTATTTACAATGATTTTTATATCTGTCAGGCTGACAAAAATCGTTTTTACTTAATCCACTAATGTAGTGAATTATATAATTTTTTAATGCTAAACCTTCCTTGTATTTCTTTGAAATAAATCATTTTTTATTAGAATATATTGTCCAGTTCTGTTGTTAAGACTATGCTTACTTTGTGGAATTACCTGGGAAGCTTTCCATCATAGCATATATTTTGAAAACTTAATAATGTTGACACATATTAGTACTCTGCCTCTCTTTTAAATATAATAGCTATAGGGCATTGAAATATACTTCTATGTCATATACCCCTATCTACAGAGTGCATATATGTATTGCCTCCCTCTACTACCTCTCTCCGTACATAGAGAAGAGGATAAAGACAGTTAATACTAACTGCATAATTCTAGGAAATGTAAGTAATTTTCCAAGAACAGAAATAACTGTTGAGTCCCTGTTCACATACAAAATCTTCAAATAATAAATGGCAATAATTTACACAATCTAAGTTTAGTCAAAACCTAAGGTTAGTCAATACCACATCAATGTATCTCTGCTGAACTGTAACTCCTTATGTGCTCCCCACAGGAACTAGTGCAGAGGACTGGACATAAAAATAGTAGTAGTAGTAGTAGTAGTAGTAGTAGTAGTAGTAGTAGTAATGTCATTGCTATTACATTGACTCTGACTTCTTACACAGGAAGGCTGTCCATTATCAATGAATTGGCTAAGCAATAGCCCTGGTAGAATGTGCTTTGATATTAATGATTTGGCACCTTCAAGTGTCATATTCCTTGACCCCAGGGCCTTTACTATATTGTATCCATATTTTAGTATCTCTTTCCTCTCACAAACAATACCTTACTGTGTTTCCTAAGTAAATAGCATTCAGTAAGTTTTCCACTGAACTGGGAATCACTCTTTGTTACCACATTTATTTTTTTCATCCCCACATTGCAATGATCTCAACTTCTATAATTCTACCTCTTTAATCTCTTGGAAACCTCTTTACTCTTTATCAACCTTTCAGTCACTCTTGGTTTAGATATTTATCATTTAAATTCTTACTATCACAGAGGTTGCTAATTAAGGGACAAGAGACAAGTCAGCCAGTCAGTTGAAAAATTCAGCACAGAACAGTCAGATTCTAAAAGTTTGCAAGGAATTGCTTATAATATTTTATGATACTAATAATTTTATAGGCAGAAATTTAGCTACCTTTTCTCTTTTCTCTATGGCTATTCAATTCAGTTTTTCAAAGTGTTCTTGAGTTATTTTTTTAATTATACATTATATTTCTAGACTTCTATGATTACCTTTGATTTGAAGTTGATATTTAGACTGATATTTTCTCTAACAATGTCTAGAGTTAGTATTTATATTCTCTGAGACACCTGGGTGGTTCAATTGGTTAAGCTTCTGACTCTTGATTTTAGCTCAGGTTATGATCTCACTATTTGTGGGATCAAGCTCGATGCTGACAGTAAAGAGCCTGCTTGGGATTCTCTCTCTCTCAAAATAAATAAATAAACTTTAAAAAGATTACATTTTCTCCCTGATCTTCTTCAACAAAAATTTTGGTTAAATATAAAATTATAGTTTCAAAGGTATTTTTCAATTTTATTTTTCTGCAGAAGATTTAATATATTACCCCAATCATTCTAGAATAATGGCAGTACCCAGAAATCTAATGAAAATCTTTCTCAGGTTCCTTTGTGAGTAAGTTGATGATTTCAACGAAGATTTTACCATCTTTTTTTTCTCTCTTCTTAGAGTTCTTAGGTAAATTGAGATATGTCTATGCTTTTTTTCTCTTTAAATTCATGCTGTTTGTCATTCAGTAGACAATTTTAATCTTATGTCTTTCTTTAGCTCAGAGGAAAAGTCTTCAATTATTTTGTTTCATCAATTATATCTATTGCTTGGTTTGAAACTCCTTTTTTTTTTTTAATGTTTTATTTATTTCTAGGAGAGAGAGAGAGAGAGACAGCGTGAGCAGGGGAGGGTCAGAGAGAGAGGGAGTCACAGACTGAAACAGGCTCCAGGCTCTGAGCTGGCAGTCAGCACAGAGCCCGATGCGGGGCTCGAACCCACAAACCGCGAGATCATGACCTAAGCGAAAGTCGGACGCTTAACCGACTAAGCCACCCAGGCGCCCCTGAAACTCCTTTTAAATGGATATTAGATATCTTCACTTGATCTCTATGAGTCTTAATTTGTCTGAATTTTAGTTTGTCGTTTGCTTTTTTATTTGTGATTTCCTTGACTTTATTTTATATGCCTTTAATTTGTCCTTTAGACATTTCTTTTCTCTATTTCACCCTTCTGATGTTTTCTCTCATTTTAGCTACTGTGTTTTTTTCATTTCAGTAATTCTTATAGTACAGATTCTTTTTATTTGTCATTGCAATAGCTACTCTATTTTTTCTCAGAATGTCAATTAAATTATTATTACTATTATTATTAATAATTTATTATTATTATCATCATTATTATTAGAGAGAGAGAAAGTACGAGCAGGGGAGAGAGGCAGAGGGAGAGAAAGAATCTTAAGCAGGGTCCACACCCAGTGTGGGGCCTGATGTTGGGATCCATCCTATAACCCTGGAATAATGACCTAAGCCAAAATCAAGAGTTGGATGCTCAACCGACTTGAACCACCCAGGTGACCTACTTTAAAATTCTTATTTACTTCTGAATATCCTTATATTTTTCCAGAGTCAACTACTCCTTGTTTATAAAGTTATGGAATGATTAATGCATGTAAGATTTCTCTCATTTTAAATATTCAGCAAAAGTATTCATTTCCTAGTAGCTGACATTTATGGAAACTAGACGAAAAATGCAGATATAATGTAATCATCAATTCTATTTTCTGCACCAAATCTTTCTAGAAAAAATGTTTAAAATATAATACATGAAGATTATCTTGTTTATCTTGTTCATTCTCTTTCAATTTACTACCTTTCTCCAAAAGGGTGGTGACACTTGATTTGCCAACTGAGGTATGGATGAAGAACTAGACAGATTAGTAAGGGTATTAAGAATCAACTTCTTTCAGAGTATGTACATCTGTATCACCAATAGCCATGCAATGGGCTAGCTTTACTTTAGGGTGTACTGGGGAAAATACTGACAGAAGGACTTGTCCTATGCTTCCGCCAATTATCAGAATAATGAGGTCTGTCTTGTCTCTGAAACACTGTAGATCTTTTTTTTCCCCCTACCAGGAGCCATTTTTTCTTTCTTCACTGACTCTTCCTCACCTACCTTCAGCTTATGTTGTAAACTGGGGATGACTTAAGCTTTCTTCCGCTCTTCTCTCAGACCCCCATGCCCATATTGGTAGACTCAGAAATGTCCCTGATGCTTCTTGTTCAGTCTGAGCAAAGGAAGAGGAAATACTAAGGAGTTCTGACTCTATACTCCTTTTTAGATACTTTTTAAGGGTCCTCTATTATTTTGTGCACTTTGAGAATCTTCAGAATCATTAAAATTGTTCAAACTTACATTTCTGATTTTCCTCATATTTGGGCAGCTATGCTTTACTTTTGTTTCTGGTTATTTGATTATGTCTGCAATTCACCTTTCAGGTGGTCCTCAAATTTTCTGTTCTACTAGTGACACCCTATCTTGTTTTCCATTATATTCAACCCTTATTATCCTTTAAACATATTTTTCCATAATTAAAAAAATGGTGCAGAAAGTGAAATTGATGATTATGCTGTATCTGCATTCTTCGTCTAGTCTCTCTGTCAATAACAAGTGGCTACTTTTAGTTCATCTTTAAAATAAGAGATCTTTTATATGTAGTAATCATTTCATAATTTAATAACATGTTTAACTGTCTTCCATTTCATACCTTTCTTTACTTACAGAAAATGTTAGTCATTTTATTAGTCAGGGTTCTCCAGAAAATAAGAACTAATAGGATGTGTGTGTGTGTGTATGAGAGATAAAGATATCTATCTATATATCTATATCTGTCTATCTATCGTGAGATAGAAAAAGAGAGAGATAAAGATTGATTTATTTTAAAGAATCAGTTCATATAATTGTAGGAGTTGGCAAGTCTAAAATCTACAGGACAAGCCAGCAGGCTTAAGACCCAAGGAAGAACTAATTTTGCAGCTCAAGTCCAAAGGCAGTCTGGAGATAGAATTTCCTCCTTCTTGGGAGAACTTCAGTTTTTTTCTTTTAAGGCCCTGATTGAATGAGGCTCACCCACACTATGGAGAGTAATCTTCTCTACTCAAAGTTTACTAATTTAAATTCAATCTCATCTGAAAAACTACCTTCACAGAAATTTATTCTTCACATAATTTTTGAGTACTATGTTCTAGTCAAGTTTGCGTATATAATTAATCATCACTATCATACATATTCACTAATATATAAATTATAGTTAAATGTGTAAAATTACAAAGCCTTGTTCAAAATATATTTTAAAAATTCATAAATACTTGTATTTAAAATTAGGTTTTTAAAAAGATCATTTATTTTGAGCAGAGATTCCCATGTCATCCATTAGTCAATTTCAGAATTCCAACTGATTATGACTGAGTTTAAGCAATCCTTGATGGACCAGCCTCAAGATTGATGTAAAATTCCCAGCAGAGGTAATTAGTATTTTAGAAGATGTTGCTGCTATTTATTGTTGTTGCTTTTAAATGTCTATTCAAAGATAAGTCATCTTTGGGGAATGAGTTAGATAGTATTTTTGACCCAAGTCTTTTATCCCTTTCTTAAAACATAACTTTGTGTCCATACATTACCATGTGCCTTTCAAGAAAGTAGGTCAAGAATATATGTCCTCATTGACAATGGGTTTGGCTCTGTACCTTGTTTTGAATAGTAAAATGTGCACAGACATGCAAACAGAAGCCATAGTTGCCTGGTTTACTTATGCTCTTCTGCTTCTATTGTTTGACACAAGGAGACAATTCACTAAATAGCTATTGTCTCAGACTGAGAAACATGTGGAACAGACCTAAACTGGACATATAGTTAGAAGTAGAGCCTTAGCAGTTGTCCCACAGATTTATGAGTAAGGAAATATAATTCCTAAGCCACTAAAGTTCTGGGATTGTTTCTTATATAATTATTGTACAGTGAGAACTAATACTATAGGAAAAGGACCAATTTACATGTCACTGTTACTTGAATGAATTATTATCATATTTTATCCATTCATCACACAAATATTTATTGAATGACTACTACATGCCTGGGATTACTCTGGGCAACATTAGTACTTTTCAATTGCCAGTGATAGTTTTCTTTTCTTATATATGGCACAGAAAATCTGCTTTGAGCCTTTCTATTTAATTTGGATCCAAGTAGATAGAACTGCTATTGAATAAAATAAACCTTTGTATTCTGTTTACAAAATAATAAGCATTAGTCACTCTGTAGCCTGAAGGAAGAAAGTGAGACACAGAATATGATACTTTCTGATTAATAGAGTAACAATAGAATTTTAAATTCTTTTGTTTAGATGTTATTGCATCTTACTTACAAATGAATTTATAGATGGTGGGTAGAACACTTAGTGAAAGCAGGTCAGGACAGACTCCAGTGACAAGTGACTCTAAGATTTAGTGATCTGCAGCAGGAAAGATTTATTGATCACTGATACTCTATGTTGATCATGAGGTGGTTCTTCCTTATGTTGTCTTCTCTCTGGGACTCTGGAATATCCAATGTATAAAACATTGTTGAAGTCATAAAAAAAAGAGAAAGTATGTTATAGCTCTTAAAATTTCTGCTTGAAGTGGAATTCAGTCATTTATTTTCATTTAATTTTCTGATTTTGTCATTAATGAGTCATGAAATTATAATCTTCCTCCAGGGAGGGGCAGCAAACAATTGTGAATCATTATGTACTTTTTCCATGCAAACAATTAGAATGTATAGCTTCAGAATTATTGTGTATATTTTATAAGAGAGGACTTCAAACTTGTGAAGTCTCTAGCCTTCAGGGATTTTTTTCAAAAATAGCCAAGGCATTTTATGATGAGGAAATACAACACAGGTATAAATCTGACACATATCTTACTCTAACAAGAAATAGAGTGTATATTTGTAATAACTCTAGGTCAAATACCTTGCAAAAATTTAAAATTTTATCTTTATCAATAAGCAGTAAATGACTTTAGAGTTCAGAAATTTGCTTTCTACAATGTATCTGAGTTCATAATCTTTTATCCGCCCCCAATTTTTTATTAACATTTGCTAATAAGATCCTTAGAGTCTCTGGTATCAGCATGATTTTTATTAAGTAAGATTGAATTAAAGAATGTGAAGCTTATCGGGTTTCTACTTTTATGTTAATGACTATAGGACTTATATTTTTCTATATTCTCAGCAAAGCAACTAGCAAAACCTTTGGCATAAAGTAGGACTAAGAAAACCTTACTTCTGCCTACAAATATACTTCCAGTTGCCTTTAAGGATCATTTAACCTTTATAAAACCTAAAAGTAATGCTTTACTATATATAAAGCTCTTTTTAAAAATTCAGTTAATTCTCATTACAATCCTATGAAATATATATTACTGCATTTCCTTCTTTATGAATGAATATATTGAGACTACAGGAAGTTAAGTAACTTTTGAAATATCACATACCTTAGCAAGTATTTGCTAAAAGGACCTTTGTTCAATATCCTATACTTCTTTCAGCATACTTGTTACAATGTCCATAATTTACTTTAAAACATTTCAGCATAGTTAATGTGAGAGCATGTGTGGGCCAGTTACTTAAATTTTAGCTCCGGGGGTGATTAGATAGTACCATGCTATCATGACTTTATAGTCTCGAGGTGTTCATCCAGCAGTATAATAAAGGACTACATTCCAGAGATAACAAGTATCAACCAAAAAAGAATTCACTGAGAATCAAAGAAAAGAGGCATTTATTTAGGTAACTGGGAATTGCAATTTGGGAAACATAGATTTAGGTAGAAACTGAAATTGTGCTCTGAGGAAGACAAAGAGGGTCAGAGTTATAAAGGCAAAAGATTACAAGTTTAGCTCTCATTTAGGTCCTCTATGTAAAACAGGGGTTGAAACTAGGTTAACTAGGATTCTTTGGGTCAACATGCAAATGAGGAATTGAAGCTTTTTAAACTGGACTGCCTGTTTTAGAAGAGAAGAATGGGGATGATCTAGTTACCCCAATGAGGAGGAAGTTAAATCCAGGCTGAGGGCTTGTGTCTGGTTTAAAAGTTCAAAAGTTCATAGTTCCTCCAATTAGGATATTCATAAATTCCTCCTTCTTTATGGCCTTCTGGCCCTGTTTTAAATGAGACTCTCTTAGCTAGGTTTCCTTGCTTTATTTTGAAATCTTCTTTTCCACAGAGAAGCATGTCCTTCTGCTAATAATACTTAATCAACAACTGATACTTTATTAAATAGACAATAAGTGTTAAAATGGGTGTTAATCATGAAATTAATGTTATTATCATCATTTATTTTTAAATGGAACGGTATTCAAAACATTGAATATATTCAAGATATAAGGTTTGCTAAACAGTCCATGCTTGTTCTCTGTACTTCTCAGAGCATCTATGTTCTTGATTTCCTAATTGGTCCAATGTCCCTTTATTAGTTTGGAGAGTGTCTCTGGATTGCATGATGCCAGTTAGATAAATTCTTTAAGCTCGGGGAATTTTGCCATGTCCTCATCAAAACAACTTTAAGCGATTGAAACACCCAAAAGACATAGAGCTAGGGATTCTCCAAGTAAAGAAAACAGGTTGTATGAACTCATTCTGTATCAGCATTTCTAATAAATAGTAATCTAATAAATGCCCATGTAGGGGAAACAATTGAGGCATAATCTGTGACTTGCTTTCTTTATTACCTGACAACTAAGCTATGGAAATAGCACCAGCCACCTCCTACTTTACCAGCAGCTACTTTTATCTATTACCAAATTGATTTAGGTCAGTTCTTAATCACATTGCGTATCTTCTCATGAACACCATTCAACCTTCCTTCTTGAATGATGATCTTTGTAACATGAGATCATCTATATTCTAATATCGAGGACAATGACTTAGTGACTGGATCATGATATTCTCAGGACCTTGAAATGCTTTGGATATGTATCTGAGCTCTTCAAATAGTTTCATAAGTTAGAAATCAATTCCTTAAGAATGTTTTCTAAGGTGCTCTGGAGCCCCTTGGATCTTTCTACACAACAATGTAAAATGAGAGATTCTACAGCAGTTTTAAAAATTAAAGTTCATTTTATTCAGCAAGCACTCAGAGAAAATATTGATACTTAGTAATAAAAAAGTGCCTAGCAATTATACAAAGCCCATCTTTAGACAGCTTTACAAATAACAGCTAATTAAATTTTACTAAAGACAATTAATTTATAACATAAACATATGGTGGAAATAAGATAAACAAAGCACAGACATAGAAAATAACACCCAAATTAAATGCAAATTGATTGAAATTATTTTTCCTCCTTATAGGGTACATGCACCCACTGTCTTCAATAATTTTTATTATTGTCTGACGAAAGCTGCATAAATTTATTCTGAATATCACACTTTCACCAGGTCTTTGAGATTGCTTTTAATTATCATAGCCATCATCTCAAGGGAAAATAATTCTTTAACTATTATAGTAAAATTCAATTGTGAATAAAAGATCCAGTTGCATTGTTACTGAAATCAGGCAGTAAAAAGTAATTTTCCCTTGGTTTTCCACCTTCAATGCTTTGATGATCCAATTACCACCAATTTTTGTTTTTCTTGTTCTGTTTTCCAAACTGGAACTATTATTTTGATGGTGAGTCTTTGTTGATAGTATAAAATAATCAGTCAATTCTGCAGCTTCAATTGGTTTTTAAAATTTGTATACAGCTTTGTTTGAAATCAAGTCTGTAAGAAGAGAAGGGACTTAAAAACTGGTTTGATCTTGTAACCTTAATTGCTAATTTCTGCTTCAAAAAGTTCCTGGAATTGTATTGACAGGAGTAGGTGGCACTATCATATTTTTGGCATTTTATGATATATTATAATAAAAATTTAATTATATTTCCTCTATAGTTATCCTTTTTAAAAACCTGTTAGAGCTGACTTGCCCATGTATATTAGAAGAGGCAGGCTTACCACTGACATGTCATCAACTATGGGACAAAACTCAAACTCTTTAGCATGACATAGAAGATTTCTTATGGCCTTCAATTTCAGATCCTTATTACTTTTTGAGCTTAATGTCTTAATACTGTACCACTTGGCTCTGGAATTCTAGTTATACAAGGATTTTTTTGCTATCTCATATCTTGAATCTTTTGCACAGTTTTCTCTTCTGTGTAAGATAAATCTTCTTACACCTAGCAAATTCCTGATCTTTTAGGGTGATTTTGAAAGTCTACTTTAAATTACCTCTACTGGGTGATCTCTGTGAAACCTCTAGGTAGAGTTCATGTTGTTCTCCTCTGGGTGGGATGTCATCTTGAATAAACTTTCATTATATTTCTATTTGTCTGAATTACCTGCTTGATTTCTCTACTGGTTATTGAACTTTTTGAAAACAAAGGGTACCTTTTATTTATTTATTTTTCCTTCCCCTATAATTTCTCACACCTTTGGGAGGAAAAGAAAGATCTGGCTTTTGGATGATTTCTTCATTCTGAGTCCTTTCTCATTAATCTTTAAGTAGTACCATTAATTTAATTGGTCAGATATAACTTGATGATTGGTTTCCTTAGCTGGTGGACATGGTCATGTATGTTCTCTTTTTCTCTTCCTTCTATGATGTAGCTGGAACAACAAGTAAACCAGAGCACTTCCTTTCAAAATAAGCTAATTTACTTCTTTCTCTTTCTGGTAATCCTTTCCATAGTGTCAGTTATCTGGAGAACAGTGAGATTTGGATTTTGGGGTAGAGATAAGAGACTTAGTAAACTTATCATTTAGAAGGGCCTGGAAGAGCTTTCATCATTTTCTTGACCATTTAAAACACCATCAGTGTAGGCTATCCTGTGTACACTGCCAGCTCACAGAGCTAGAAAACTTTTTGACTCCCATAATTTGTGGTCCTAACATTTGTTAAGATATTTCAGAGGCCAGGATTATTCTCTACTAAGCTGACAAAGAAAAGTCATAACATTTTAAAGGGGATTGTATATCTGCAGAGAGAGGACAAAGAAAAGATTAGATGGCTGACAAAAATATAGCTGCTGGAGAAGAAAAATGTCAACTTGATTAGAAAGTTAATATAAGCACTTAAAAATTAAACAGATCAATAACTTTTGGGAAATAAAAATTTCACCAATGAAAGTGTGGCCATTGTTGAGACCTGAATTAGTATCCTAGAAGAGCAAATAAAGAAAACCTCTGAGCAAATATTTTAAAATGGCGATATTGATGGAAAAGAGACTCTGAGGATAGATCTAGAATATAATATGCCAATAATAGAATTTCCATAAAAAGAAAAAGGAACAGGTGTAGGGATTTCATTAATTTAACCACTATTCAACACAAATATCTGTGGACTAAAGACCGATTTTATCATTTTAAAGGATGCACTGAATCCCTAGTGTGAGTTATTAAAAGGAACCTACCTGGATGTAAAATTTTCTAAATCTATTGATAAAGAGAAAAATTTCTTAAAGTTTCAGACAGTTCAAAGTGCCTACAAAAGTAAAAACTGGAAGATGGTGGAATAACACATTTAAATGAGTAAGAACTAAGAATTAAAACCCCAGAAACCAATATCTGGCCAAGGTATTAGCATGTAAAATCAAAATAGATAGATAGATACTCAAAAATACAGAACGTGTGTCTGCTCACATAGGCTGAAATATAATTTATGATTCCAATTGAGAGCAGAAGGTTCTATTATTAATAATTATTCTACAACAACAAGCATAAATTAGGACTTAGTAGGAAAACTAGACTGTCATATAATTTATCATCCTAAAAGTCAGAGATGGCACTATGAATACCTACACCAAAACAGGAAAATAAGGATGAATCATCACTACCTATATACAACATTTGAGGAAAATTCTAAAGAGCTTGAATCATTTTTTAAAAAATAAAGAAATAAAAGAATTGGGAGAAAAATCTAAACACTCATGGAAGGAAAAAGAAATTAGGAGGAAATAAGTGGTAAGCAGTAAAACTTACAATTATATTTAAATAAATAGCGACAAATCATTTGGTAATATAAATGTTAAATAGTTTCCTTAAATATAGGAAGCATATTTAAGATAAGTTATAGTAGTCATCCAGGTATAAGAGTAATAAACTATGTCACTAACAGTTGGGGTAAGAATAGGAAAAAAAAAAAAGGAAATGTAAAACATTGTTATCATTCATCTGGAGGGAAGAGAGACTATTACACAGAGGGTATTAGAAGTATTCTGATATTCTTAGTTTATTAAGGTGAGTAGGAAAGAAATGCAATAGAATGCTCAGAATTAGCCAAACCCAAGGCTGAGGACATAGTCCTTAAATCATAATACTTCCAACTTTCCAATATTCTGATACAAGCCACAGATTCAGGGGTCTCAAGGGCTATTGTCACTTTACCAGCATGCTACAAATTTGGGATCTCCACAGACTTCCTCATATTCAATAAAGCACTACACTTATGATTGTGGTTTCATTATAGTGAAGTATACAAATCTGAACCAGTGAGAAAAAGAGATAGATAGGGCAGAATTAGGGATGCGGGAAGGTTCCAGACACAAATATTCCATATCCTCAGGAATGTATTACCCTCCTAGCATTGACATGTAGCAATGCATGAACACAGTATTGGCAAAGTAGGAAGCTCATCTTATTTTGATGTCTAGAGTTTTAATTGAGTCTTCATCATGTAAGCATGACTGATTGAGCTGTTGCCCACCTAATTGAACTCAGTCTCCATTTACTACCACCCTTCCCTGGAGGTCAGGCTGATATCTTATTGCTCAAAATCTCAACCTTCTAATCACATGCTTAGTCTTTCTGATTGGCCAGCCCCTACCGTGAGTCATCTCATTAGCATAAGTGATCAAATGTTGTCAGAGGGATCAACCACGAATAACAAAGTTGCTCCAATTACTTGAGAAATTTCTAGGGTTTAGAAGTTACTCCAAAGAAACTGGAGACAAAGGTCATATTTTTCTTCAGTCTGAAGCCAAATGCTTTATTACATAAGATCATCTTTGTGGAGGAATTATTTGGTAACTTTTTCTGTTTATATTATATAAGTTATATATCTGAAAAAGAATAGCTATATATAGCACAACTTCTATATTATCCGGGGGCAAAATGAATGAATTGTTGGGGTAAATCAACAAATTAAGGAAAGGTTAAAAGATGAAATATTGGTCAATGGATAAAAATAGAAGTGATTTTTACAACTTACAAGTAATTCCCATGAAAGAGAAGGCCCTGCCCAGCCATTTGTTCCTTTCTCTATCCAGTTAGCTAGAATCTAGATATTACAAAAGAAAATAGAGAGCTTTTGTAGAATACAAGATGGAATCTGTGAACTGAGAAGAGAGAAGCTCTGGAGTTAACACTATTGAGGCACAGATTCTACTGTGGATCACCTACCTTGATATTTGTGAGATAGGGATAACTGTATATTTTTAGAGAAGCCTGACCTATATCGTAACTAGTGCAGCTTGTCAAAGGGATACTATGAAATTACTATACATAGATAATCATAATGGAAATAATGACCGACAAGATAGCATTTTATGTTAAAACACAAAAAAAAATGTCTAAAATAGGTCATTGTGTAGTTATATGAGGCAAAATCAATATGATGGCATAATAGTCATATACATAAATACTCTGAACAAACTACATAGGCATAGCTGTTAAAAATATATAAGAATATAGAAGTACCTGGGTAGCTCAGTCAGTTAAGCATCCGACTTCAGCTCAAGTCATGACCTATTCATTTGTGAGTTTGAGCCCCTTGTCAGGCTCTATCCTGACACCACAGAGCCTGGAGCCTGCTTTGGATTCTGTGTCTCCTCCTCTCTTTCTACTCCTCCCCTGCTTACACTCTGTCTGTGTCTGTCTCTGTCTTTGTCTCTCTTTCTCTCAAAAATAAATAAACATTAATTTTTTTAACATATAAGAATACAAGAAGAAAATGAAAACAAAGATAGATTTGTGAATTTATAACAGAAGGCTTCAAAACACTTCTCCAGAACTGAAAAGATTTAGTAGACAACATTTAAAAAATAGAGATCATACTTTAATGATGTAATCAATAAGCTTGATTTAATAAACACATTTAAAATATTAGAGATATTATATAAAAAATTAGAATTTTATTTAATCTTTTATGAGAATTTTTATAATTCAAAATTTTGGGGGAGCATTTTCTTTGATTATGATCTAATCAAATTAGAAAGAAATCATTTAAGGTTGTTAAAAATCTTAACAATTTGAAAGACACTAATAGTGACTTAGATTAAAAAACTCAAAAGTGAAATTAAGAATTATCATAAAGCAAAGAATAGAAGAACACTTTATGTCAAAACATATGTAGGCTATAGAAAAAGCAATACACATAAAAAAATGTATAGATTTGAATGCCTTGATTTTTAAGAGATGATGAAAACTGAAAGAACTTGGCATTTATCATAAGGAATTAGACTTTAATGGTAAACAAAAAATAAGTTGGAAGGGTAAAACCAGCATATAGAAAAATTTGTCTTACTATAATGGAAAATAGAGGAAAAATTGCTTTAAATTATAAAGCTGGTACTGTGAATTCTTAATTTATAAATACTAGATGATCTTGGAAACTACAGTAGAATATATCCTAGATTAACATCAGTCAGAAGCAGTTGGTTGTTTCTGTGACAGATTGTTTTTGATTTTATTTGAAACTCCTTAAATTTTTATTGTGTATGGCATTTTAAAAAAAATTAACAATGTAGATGAACCTTGTGATATGCAAAAGCCAACCAAAAGCTGAATTCAAGCTGTTTGACACCAATTTGCATATTTCAGTTTATAGTACTATTTGGTGTGGCAGTCTCAATTTTTAGCATGCTTTCAAGTATGTCAGATGAAATATACAGAACATTGTCATATACAAATAATCAACCTCTCTTTGAGCCTGTGTTTCTTCTAAGATAATTCCATTAATATTAATTGCAGCCCAGTATTCCTTTTTTTTTTTTTTTAACTTCATGGAGAGTGGCATTGCATTGAATTGAATAGTAAGAAATGAAACAAAATTGTTCTTTGAAAAGATGGTAGTTTTAGGGCACCTGTGCAGCGCAGTCAGTTAAGTGTCTGACTTAAGTCGGTTAAGTGTCATGACTCAGGTCATCTCAAGGTTCATGGGATTGAGTCCCACGTCGGGCTCTGTGCTAACAGCTCAGAGCTTGGAGCCTGATTTAGATTCTGTGTTTCCCTCTCTCTCTGCCCTCTGCTGCTGGTTCTCTCTCTCTCAAAAATAAATAAACATAAAAATAAAATTAAATTAAATACAAAATTAAAAATGGTAGTTTCATAATCATGAAAGAGATGAACAAGGACAATTGTATTTGGTGACTGTCATTTCTCCATATCCTCTTTATACTTTCTTAAAAATATTTTTTATTTATTTCTGAGAGAGAAAGAGAGACAGCGTGAGCAGGGGAGGGTCAGAGAGAGAGGGAGATACTGAAACAGGCTCCAGGCTCTGAGCTGACAGTCAGCACAGAGCCTGACGCTTGGCTCGAATCCACGAACTTTGAGATCATGACCTGAGCCAAAGTCAGACGCTTAACCGACCTAGCCAACCAGGTGCCCCTCCTCTTAATACTTTTTAACCACTCTGTGGGGTTAGCAATCCATGGTCTACTCTGTACATATCAGGAGATGTTCAATAGTTTGATTCAACTATCCTTTTCTTCTTCCACCAAAAGTCATCAGAAAAAAACAGAAATTAGTATTCTGATTTATTTTAGCCAGGTAGAATGGAGTGAGTGTTTACTTCACATGGCTTTCAAGATAATGACCCTCATCTTTCTTAGGAATTTGAGATAAAAATCAGAATTTCCAAGGATTATACTGTAGCAGATTATGTAGCATTGTGGATTAGTCACACAAGTCTTCTTGAATCAGTTCTGTAAAGATGATAAATGGCTAAAATCTTGGTGCCAAAAGTAAGAAAAGGACAATGTGCAATCTGTGAAGAAAACACAGACCATTTGGCTTTAACTGTAACTGTGTCCAAGTGCATTGCCAAAGAAGAGGAAGGGCTTGGAAGGTAAATAATTAGTACAGAGATTCAAGCCCCATCTGTTCAGACAGGCTGAAACTCACTGTGATGACAGTGTTTATGCTGGACATTGATTGATGTCATTTCCATTGGCTCTTGACATGAGAGATGTTGAGAATGTCTGAATTAGAAATTGGTCTTAGGATCCTAAATGTGAGCCAAGGCCAGTGGCTGTGAAAACACTATAGCAAAAGAAAAATAGTGTCCTCTTCCAACTATCTATTTCTTGAGAAGAGAAGAAGAAACAAAGGAAGAAAAAATAAGAAAATGTAGAAGGCCTTACAAGACTAAAAAATAGTAAAAATACCAGCTACTTATTTATAGATAATATTATTTTGCATATATATGACCCATATGTTCCTTTCTGCCACATTTATTTTATTTTTGTTGTTCTTAAATGTTAATTAGTTTTCTCTTACATTATAAAACTGAATTTGTACTTAGTATGGACAGTTCCTGATGATGATTTATTAAATTAATAATTTTTGTTTCATTTTTAATTATGTGACAGACAATATAGTATTCTTTTATATTAGATCTTCCTTGACTTCTGCAGTTACATACTGATAAGCTCTTTGTAAGCTGGAAACACTGTTAGGTTGAAAATGCATTTAATACATTTAAACTATGAACATCATAGCTTACCATAGCCTATGTTAAACATCCTCAGAGCAATTACATTACCCTAAAGTTGAGAAAAATCATCTAACACAAAGCCCATTTTATAACCAAGTGTTGAGTATCTTATGTAATTTATTAAATACTCCACTGAAAGTGAGAAACAGAATGGTTGTTACTCTTGTTTACCCTCATGGTCACGTGGTTCTCTGGGAGCTGCAGCTCCTTGCTGCTGCCTAGCGTCATGAGTGAGTATTGTACTGCACCCCCTTATTTTGGAACAAGATAAAAATTCAAAATTGGAAGGGTGGTTTCTGCTGAATGCATATAACTTTTGCATAATAATAAAATCCAAAAAGCATAAAAGTTGAACCCTTATAAGTCAGGGACCATCTGTATTATGGCATGTATTTATTTATTCATTTCTAACATTTCTCTCTGTTACTAAGTAAGTAAGCTCTCTGAGGAAATGCATTTTATCACCTGCTCACTGCTACACCACCAAGCCTAGAACAGGGCCTGGCACATTGGGCTCACTCTGTAAAATACTTGCTGAATGAATGAGTTAACTTATATTCATAAAAATTGTTAGAACTTCAAATATTTTTAAATGAGTAATTTCCTTTAATTCTCATAGCAGCCTTACAGATAAGAAACTAATTTCCAGTTATTTGCCTAATTATTACACAGGTTTTGGAAATGAAACCAAGCCAACTCTAAAGCCCAACTCTTTTTTTGTTTTGTTTTCAGTAGTATCAATATTTTTTTTTAATTCTAGTTATTTAATACCTAGCATTTTATTAGTTTCAGGAATATAATTCAGAGATCCAACACTTACAAGCAACAACACACCTGTGCCTATCACAAATGCCCTCCTTAATCCCCATCACCCATTTATCCCATCCCCCAACCTCTTCCCTCCAGATATCCTCAGTTTGTTCTCTATAGTTAAGAGTCTGTTTTGTGGTTTGCGTTTCTCTTTTTTTCCTCCCTCTGTTCATCTGTTTTGTTTCTCTAAAACTCAACTCTTTTTTTTTTTTTTTACAAATAGTTTATTGTCAAACTAGTTTCCACATAACACTCAGTGCTCATCCCCATAAGTGTCCTCCTCTATGCCCATCCCCCCCTCCCCCCCACATCCATCAGTCCTCAGTTTTTGTCAGCATTCAAGAGTCTCTCATGGTTTGCCTCTCTCCCTTTCCCCCCACCATTTTCCCCCTTCTTCTCCCCCTTGTTCCTCCGTCAAGTTCCTCCTAATCCTCCTATACGTGCAAACATATGATATTTGTCCTTCTCTGCCTGACTTATTTTGCTCAGCATAACACCCTCAAGGTCCATCCATGTTGCTACACATGGCCAGATTTCATTGTTTCTCATTGCCATGTAGTATTCCATGGTATAGATAAACCACATCTTCTT